>NW_009715494.1:0-751 GCF_000703405.1 Apaloderma vittatum | reverse complement strand
GGATTGAACCCATGACCTTGGTGTTACCAGCTCCACACTCTAACCGACTGAGCTAAATCTGCTGGCAGTGCACTCTATTCCCTCATTCAGGGCAGGACTCCAGTAGTTACAGGCCTCCAGCTAGACTGTCTCATTGACCACAACTCTCTGACTTCTTCCCTTGAAACAGTCCACAACACACCTCACTACCCAATCATCCAGATCACACTTCCTCAGTTCAGCTACTAGGATGCTGTGGGAGACAGTGTCAAATGCTTTACTGAAATCAAGATAAAACATGTCTACTGCACTGCCATCATCTATCCACCTACTTATGTCCTCATAAAAGGCCATCAGGTTGGTCAAACATGACTTCTCCTTGGTAAAACCATGTTGACTGATCCTAATGACACTCTTATCCTTGATATGTCCAGAGACAGCACCAAGGATAAGTTGTTCCATCGCCTTTCCAGGGATGGACCAGTCTGTAGTTACCTGGGTCCTCCTTCTTGCCCTTTTTGAAGACTGGAGTGACATTTGCTTTCCTCCAGCCCTCAAGCACCTCTCCTGTTCCCCACAAAGTACTAAAGACAATGGAGAGTGGCCTCGCAATGACTTCCACCGGCTCCCTCAGCACCTGTGGGTGTATCCCATCAGGGCCCATGGATTTATGGATGTTTAGGTGTTCCAACTGATCCCTTGCTCAGTCCTCACCAACCAAGGCCAACTCTTCCTCAGTGGTCTGGAGCTCCTGAGGACAGTCTCCAGCAGT
>NW_009715493.1:0-11442 GCF_000703405.1 Apaloderma vittatum | reverse complement strand
GGTTTTGGAGAAACCATTGCTCAGTGAATTTCTTCTTCACTCAAGTCCCTTGCAGAAGAGAAAGGTTAAATTAAAGAGATCATTGAAATTGCATTTGTGACAGCCAAATGGATTTTTTTCAAGCAGTGCACTAGATTGACAGGAAAGCAGCAGCTCTGCAGCAAACAAGAGTGAAAATTAATAGGAGACCAACGCAAAAGAAAGACTGTTGGTTTTGCTCACCTCCATCAAATTGTCAGGATTTAGAAGAGCACCCTTTGATCTCTCACAGAATAATTACTGCTCTGGGACTGACTGTTTAGAACATTAGTTGCCCTTCATAAAAAATGAAGCTATAGTAACACAAATCTGTAATGAAAATTTAAATGAAAAGACAACATCTGATAAACAAAACACAGCAAAAGTCATCCGAGAGAATACCTGCATCACACAACTTCAAGTGTTTTGTAGCTGAGCAGCAGCACAGGCACTGGGCACTGCCTGTTGGAATGAAACAGGTATAAAAAGGAAAAGCATGTGTCTAAGAGAGATCAGCACACACACAGCTTGATGATGTATATGTTTCTTTGAAATATTATCAAAGTTCTAGAATTAGTTGATTTAAATTTTTCTTAAATCTTACCATAAGCGCAGTGTATTGCAAGAGCTCTATTATATAAGAATGATTTTAATCTAATAAGCTTGAGATATGTTAACTGTAAACAAGTGCATCAGCTTCTGTAACGAAGATGATTTTTCTGTAAGTAAATAACTGCTCAAAGCTTTAGATCATACAGCTCTAAAGCTGTAACAAGACCAATGAAGTAAAAGGAAAGCAAATAGCAAACACTTCCCTGACACAAATGGCAGAAAAAAAACATTCCTTCTGAAGACATCTCATTTCCAGCTCTATCAGTTTTTACGGTTTCTTACATTGGCTCCAAGAGGCAATTCGGCATTTGGTGTCACCGTTGCCCTTCTCCTCAGCACTCAGACCCTGGACAAGGGCAAAGCCCAGAGTTAATGTCCTGCCCACTGGAAAACAAGCAGAATTTCCAGACACTGTCACCTCCAGGATCCATCTGCTTATAAAGACAACAGATGTCTCCAAAATCTGAAGCTAAAAAGGAGGATCAGACAGACATGATATTTTATTTCTAAGTCTAACAGTTCAAGTCTGCTTTTAGAAAAACAGAGATAGACTTAGGCACATTTGCAACATTTGACTTTTTTTGAGTAAGAATAATTCTTATCTAACAAACGGAAAACACCTCTGCTACTCTCTAGCTCATTAAATGAACTGTTTATAGATCTAATTTGGGGAAAGAATGCACGCATTTTCTAAACATGCACCACGATAATATTCTATGAAGTATCTGCTAATATTATCACGATGTTGAAAAAAACCCTATAGTTATTTTTAAAAAGTGTCTTGCATCTATTATAGCACAAGTATGATGTGATATTTTCTTTCTTCATATTTTCCAATATAAAATTGCTATAGACTGCTGTTCAATGCTATAAATTATCATTACAAGTGTTATGTATGTGGACTTGCACTATGATAGGTTGGTCTACTGCACCCAGGAGCAGAATACGCCATTTATAGGACACACAACATTTGCTGCACACAGATGATGAGCAAATTTCAGATATGGCTGTATATGGGCTACATACTGTACTTGTATAGGTACGGCAAAGTTGAGTTGTGTTAAAACCACCTTAAAATAAGAAAGAAAAAAAAAGTGAGAACACAACATACCTAAACATCCCTCACCACGTTATTCTGTGATGTATCGTTTACATGTCTTGGAAACAGCCTCTCCCATAGTCTGAGCCTGTGAACCTAGAGCCAGGCAAGGGTTGCTATGACTATGCCTGGCTCAGGGCTATCTCCTTAACCCAGAGCAGTGATTTCCCAGCAGGATGTTTACTGTGTCCCAAGCAGCCTGGTACAATGGTGGCACATTCATCAGGAGGTTCAGCCGGGAGTGACACGTCACCAGCAGAAGGCTCCTGCCCTCCCACCGCAGGCACCAGCCCACGCAGAGCTCTGCTGCCCCATTCTAGTCGAGAGGTGGCGTCCCTGCCCAGGACAGGGAGGTTGGACTAGATGATCTCTAAGGTGCCTTCCAGCCTAGGCCATTCTATGATTCTATGATTGGAGCTGGGCACCGTGCCCTTCCACATCTGTCACGGCACCCACCAGCACATCTGTGCCAAATTTGGATGGCAGCATAAAGCTCACCACTCCCGCAGCCTGTATCTCAAGGCTGTACCTCACGACAGCATGAGGTACCCATGGGAAGACATCTCAGTTTTCGCTGTGGTGTCACCGGGAAGCCTCCAAACTCGTGTTCCTAAAGACAAGCACCTCCTGCACTAAGTAACTCTGCTTATAAAACAGGTTCTATAATGATGTACTAAACTATCATGCAGTCACAAAAAAAATACTTCATTTCTTGGAATAAGATTATTTCTGAGCTGTGATAAATTTGAGCAAATAAGCAGTTTAGGGCGTCAGTTGTGTGTACTGGATGTAGCGCAGTAGATTTGCAGTCTCCCTTTGGAGAGACTGGTGTGTATTTGTGTGTACATGTACGTTTACATATGTATATAAATACACAAAATATACATGTGTATATAAATACATGTAGGAGGGTGTAATCTCAGTGTATATTATGTTGGAATGTTCCTCCCTAATATAGTTTTGCATAATATTATTTCTGGTCTCTCTTCCTCAAGGATATGTGAACCTGAGCTTATAACATATTTTGAAGCAGAAAATGCCTACCTGGCTAACAACACTTGAGGCTTTTATTTCTGTAGCAGTTGGATACAGCAGATTATACACGTTCTACATTAGGCCCATAATTTTCCTAATGAATACAAAGTATTCCCTCTGTCTTGCAAAGAGCAATACTGCAAGATTTTTTATTCTTATTGTCATAGAGCAAAACTCGGACTTTCCACACTAAAAACTGAAAAAAAGAAAATAAAATATATAAAAATCTTTGGAAATAGAAACAAGATTTTAATTTAGTGATGGAAGCCATTTTCCTTAAGACTGTCTTAGCAACCACAGAAAATATTTAAAAGTAATTTTCTGTGGTATACAATCAGTTACACAGAAAAGATTATTTCGGTTAATGCTTGCACTTGTTATATCAGTGAGGCTTTTTATACATTTTAAATCTCATAGAGGGAAGCCATACACAAATAAACGGTGCAGAGGGAAGCCATACACAAATCAGAGTGGGTTAATGAGAATGTCTGATATTTGCGCAGCCTTTTTTCTATAAGGCTTCTGCAGCCCTTTCTTCTCAGAATAATAGAAATCCTTGGATTTAATAGTTAACTTATATAATTAACATATACTCATTTTCTGTGAAAATTGTATAAGAAATCTAGAGGCCAACATGACCCTGAAAACATAGAAATAGATTTGGTAAAGATGTCTTACGGAGGAACTTAAGAGATTTTTCATTTTGTTTTACCTCTTAGCAGATTTATTGTTAATTTCAGCATATCAAAGACTTAAAAAAAAAATAAAAATCAACCAACCAAACAAAAACCACTTTTCAGCAAGATCCCTTGTTCAATTCTCAGAAGACACAAAGAGGAGAAACTGCCATAGGGCAAAATTTTAGGTCTTTCAGGAAGTGTCATAATAATGAACACAGCATGTAATAATGCACCTTCACCCTCTGACGACTTGGTTTTGAGGAGCATTTTAACTTACGTAACATCAAAAGCCCACTGCATGACAATTAAAGGCACAATAAAAAGATCACTAGACAGATAGCTTCAATTAGACCACAGTTTTACTTCAAAAGCATTGTCACCAATATTTTAGGACAAGTAGTCTCAATTTTAGTATTACCTACAGCTACTCTGAGGCATAAGGTCTATGAATGATTGTCTCTCCAGATTTAATGCACACAAATGATTGGTTTTCTGGAACAGCAGAAGCTGAACTGAAAAGGCAATAATGCCTTTGTGTGTGCAAGCACAAGCATTCATGCTTTCTCTATATTAATATTTTACTCTTAGAACTTTGAACCATTATTTTTTAAAGTTAATTATTACTAAGCTACCCATGAATACCTTTTTTTTTAAATCATTGTGTATTTTTTATTAATAATTGAAGACAGGTCTGAACCAACTGACCAAGAGAAAAATAAAGGAGAGGTCAAAAATAGCATAATGCAAACTGACATATGTTTTTTAATACCTTGATTGTCATAATATCCAGTGGTTTCAGGGCAGAAGATTTTTCAGTAATGCCTCAGTGTCTAGAACCCTCTTTTCCAAACCTAAGGCACTTAGAATTAAATCTTAGGAAAAACCTACTTGTTGAAATTTCAGCTAAATCAAGGTGCCAGGGTCTCATGCAATGAGAACACAACTGGAAAAAAACCCAACAACAAACCAATAAACAAAACCAAACCGACTTAGAGAAATCAGAAAGGGCAGTTAAACTATCCTTAACTGGCAACGTCAACATCTCATGCTAGGTTATACATAATTCAAGGAAGAGGAGTAGCAGGGGGAAGTAGAGATACACATCAAAGTACATTACATTTATTTATTTCTCTGCTTTACCTTCATGCACTGCATTGACACACACTTTATTTAAGTGTCCTGGAGATGACACCTGCAGTCAAATTGAGTATCAGGTCCAGGGGTGCCAACAGTAGAGAGTCAAGACCAAGAGATTAAGAAGCTTGAACACCATTCAAAAAAAATGGTATTCAATGGCATTGTCCTTTTTCTTAAAAAATTAGTACTCAAAAATGCTTGCTGAGACTAGAAATAGACAAGTATATTTCTCTGCTGTTAGGAAAAAGAAAAATCTGCTACACCATAAAATGATTTGCATAGACAAGAATCATTACATGTCAAAAGTCATCTCTTCAACTTCTACTACAACTCAAACATAATTTCCCTTTGATGTATTTTTTTCAGCTTTGGTTCTGGAAATATAATGTGCATTTTATAACTTGAGACAAAAATACAGAGGGTTAATTCATAGTTTCTTTTTATAAAAATTCCAGGAAAACCTGATAACACTGTAGTGGAGCAAATCTTACACACCAATGTCTTTATTAGCATTCCCTCCCATTCACAGTGCACCACGCTTGAAGATGCCTTTAAAACAAGGCTGTTACACCGTGATGAACTATCTGAGGATTTACTAACAAAGGCTAGCAAACATTTATGTTTAGCAACAGTACAGTAAAGAGGTTGCACACACTTTGGCTGGTCAAGTACTTTTCAGTATTGTCTGCAGCAGCAAGGGAATCGCCCAGTGAGAGTATCAAATTTACTTATATTAACCAAATAACCAAGTATCCATTTACGCTCAAAATACCAGAAGTCCACACGCACATTTACTCCAAAAATCCCAACATCTGTGTTTCTGGGTTACAGGACATGAATGTTAACAAATTAATAGCAGATAAAACCTGCTAAAAGTGAGTGTCAACTGCACCCAAATTAAGATTGGAAAATAAATACCTTAAAAGGAAAAGACACAGATGCTAATGTACCAGTTGCATTCATATCTTCTCTTTTAACTCAACAATTGGGTTTATTCAAGAGAAGAGGTTGCAAAGCTTCCATCATTCCACAAAATCAAGAACCTCTCAGAGGAATTCAACCCAACCTACCACGCTGTGCTTAAAAGAATGTGCTCATGGCTTTCTCCAAAATCCTCAGCCAAGGACCACAAAGCTCAGATGTCTCAGACTGTCCTCTGAGGCTCACTTAAGCACACACTAAGCACTGAAGAGTTCAATTCCCATTTCTCTACTGCACCAAGCCCAGCATTCACAAGACCCAGTGGCAAAATGCGAAGAGGATTTGATGTAACTAAGTAATAAATCAGAGAAGGAGATGTGGTCCTTCAGCTGCTGTGCTACGAGGACTCTGCATTCCTCTAGGTCCTGATACCCAACACTGCATTCACAGAAAAGTTAACCTCATACACACTTTACAGCCACTCACATCACTGCCCACTTTCTATCTGCATCTGTAAGACTGGTAGTTTTATGGGGTTTTTTAAATCACAGACCACTAAAAATGTTTTCCCATAACTTTCCTAAAAGGACTTTACCCAAAACATTAGAAGACAAATTATATATTACACAAAGTCAACAGCAATTTCAGGTGATGCTATAGCTCACACCTGTACCTAGCAGAGTGGAAGGATCAATAACATAGAGCCAGAGAAGCTTTAACACTACAGCAGTACAGAAATTCTAAATATAAGATCAGACAAATGGCAGGTAATTTTCCCTTATCTCTAAACACCAGAAGTCTAAACCTCCAGCACTCACATACCTACACAAGCAGATTTTATAACTCTGCAGTACTACTTCTAGGTCAGCAAGACCTTCCAGGAATGCAAAGGTTCTTACACAGGTTTCTCATGTGCAGAAACAAGCCTCCTATTTTAAGAGAACCTAATGTGTACAGAGATAAAACTACAACAATAGACTTATCTACAACATAAAAAAATAGAAGCTAAACATCTGAAATTTAATATCAGGCATTCAGAACAACTACAGTAGCACTACACTCTACTCTGTACAGTTATCCTCCACAAGTCATACCAGCAACACGTGCCAGTATCATTTGGCTTTACATTTTTCCAGTCAAAATTAGCATCCATTGCTCTGCACCAATTGGTCCTGATCTGTTATGATTCCAACAAGGAAGGCAATCAGACTCTCTGAAGTATCACTTAAAATGTCATTTAGCAGAGCTAATACTTTAGAAAAGCAAAGGATACTATAGATGATTTTCCATCTCTTCAGATGCCAGAAATCCTGAGCCACAATGGCATCAGATGGGTCTCCAATCAGTGCACAGCATGATCCACAGTGTGGATCCCTACCCCATTAGGGGGCTTTTAAGATTTTATGGGATTTTCTTAAAACAATTCTATTCATTTCTACTGTCAAGCGAAAAGGATGCTCACAGGAGAACTTGTTGCCACGTTTTCAGGCAAAGACAGGAGAGTGGTATAATCACTGGTATCCAACAGGAGCTGCCTGCAGGCTCCACCATTACAGTTCACTGCCAACTTTTATCCTGTGGCCAAGGCACACATGCAGCTCAGCACAGGCCTGCAAAGCCATAAATAAACTATATAAGCTGCTATATAAGTGCAGCACAGGCCTGCAGCTTCCCAGGTTAACTGTGATGTGGTTCAACCACTCCCCACTGCAGAGCTGTCTCCTGGCTGGGGTCACCAGAGCCACCAAGCACGCCTGCTAGCATCCCTGATGCACGCAGCACCCCCTGACGCTCGGCCAAGCTGCAAATCCTTAAGTCATAAATCATAGAATGGCATGGGCTGGAAGGGACCTTAGAGATCATCTAGTCCAACCTCCCTGTCATGGGCAGGGACGCCACTTCTCGACTAGACCAGGCAACACATGGGGACCGAGTGGGAATCGAACCCGCGACCTCGGTGTTGTCATTGTTGTCAGCACTGCGCTCAAACCACTGAGGTAACCGGCCCCCTAAAGTCCTGTTTATTTTTCTGCTCCACTGAAGAATTCCTCACAGCACTGAAAAAAAACCTCCAAAGAAGATCAATATCTATTATACATATCTAAAAGTGTTGCACCAACCATAAAAATTAAATTCCTAAACATGTTGATACAAAACTCTGAAATATGTCCATAACACTCCTTATGCGATTATATTAGATTACTTCCTAGCAGTTTAGAAAAGAAATGGTATATTCTGTGGTAGCTTTCAGGCCAATGGATATCAGGAAAACAAATATGGATGGCTGGCAGCAGAATGAGTATTTGAGATTAAATTTACAATTAACACATAACACATTTTAAAGTTATGAACAAAGACGCAAAAGAAACAAATCCCTATCCATGGCTTCGATTTGCTTGCTCACTATTTCTGGTATTAAATACAGGCACGTAGCTTAGTTTTCAAAGGAAATTAGACTTATTCAACTATACCGCCTCTTTGTCCATCAGTCCTTTCACTCTAACAGCTTTCGAACTTCACCAGTTTTAATTACATCCGACAAGACAGCAAGAGGTTTTGGAGAAAGCACTTTGCTACACAGTGTGTGAGAGCGTGTGGGTGGGAGAGAACGGCTTACGTTGCTGATCCCTGTGGAGGGAGGGAGCGTAGACCCAAAGGTTGAGTTTAAGGTCATTCTTGCTCCCCTTCCACCAGCTGCATCTTCCACCTCCTGTCTCTAAAGCACCAGGAGTGCTTCTGCGGCCCAATCCTGACTGGGGGGTTGTAACTTCAGGGCCAGGAACGTGGCTGCCCACCCATGTTGGAATCACTCTCTCCTAGGAAGGGATGCCAAATCTCAAAATCTGGTGAAGCTGAAAATTTTTCCAAATTATTGGAAGTCACCAAATGGGATTGCTAACAGTCTGCTTAGGTATGTTCCCAAAGTTAAAACTAGATTAGCCTGATATTATGTATCAGAAGATAACTGTTGCTGTGATGGCCTCGTTCATAAAATAAGAGTGGGATACGGTCAATCTTCTTTAACAAAAATCTTTCATGTATTACAAAGTACAACAATAAAGTAACCTGCATCCTGAATCTTACATGGCCAGGAAAACATTTTAATTCTATATTACTCCAAACAATATCAGTCTATTTATACTCCAGGAAAGGGGGGAAAAAAAAACGCGCGCACACACACACACACAACCACCAACAACAAAACAAACAAAACCCTACAAATAAAGAGCATTACTTAAAATGACAAACAGCTTTCTCTGAGTTGCACACAAAATTTTTATGACAGAGCCCAATTCAGATGAAGCCTGATTAAAAATGGTTCATTTCTAGGCAAGTTGGAATTGGCTGACTACTGCCTAGTCATTAGAAACATTTATATGCATTTCAAACTATTTAAAAGGGGAACATTGGAAGAAAAAATTTTTTAAAAAAAAAAAAAAAAAAAGCATTTCAGCCCAAAAATCTTTCCTTTGCTTCCTATTTAGAGATTTAATGAATACTCCAATATTCCATAGAAGCAGCAAGACCACAAAATCAGAGAATGAAAGAACCTGGACAAATACAAGAATTTAATAACCGTGTTTTGCAATTAGTAGTACATTTCATCATCGCATCTCACAACTAAACTGAGTTTTAGGTTGTTCAGCACAAGTGAGTTCTTGAAACAGAAATGATATATTTACAAAACTGATTTGTGATTCGATTTCCGGTGTTAAAATGGTAACAAGATTAAAGTGGTCAGCTATTAGTTACATACCATGCAAAGATTTTATCTCACTCTCGTCACCCATGTAATTCAATCCAACAATCATTCCAACAAAATAGTCTTTGTATGATTAAAAACTGAATCCTGATTCATAGTCTTTAATGTAAAATAATTTCTTTTGTTGGGCTCAAAACACATTCCATGTAATATAACTGGCTATTTTTCTTAGTTCCAGGCTTCCAACAACCAAATCATCTGATAAACCAGCACTGGACACATTAAACCTCACAGCTTCCCACTGGGGAACTTCTTTTTATGAGTGGGGACAGACAAGTGCAGGGATCAAAAGCCAAACTCCCAGTGGTATTTAGGAGCTGAGCAGCAAAGCCTGGCAGGATTCTGAGGTGAGTGAGGACTCAGACACTGTCATCGTCTGCAGGTGGCTACAACATCCCTGACTCAAACACGCAGCCACGTCTGGGCGGGTACTGAAAGATGAAGCCGTGTATCCTAGACCTGCAGGGAATATCATCAGCACCAAATTTCAGGGACTGGTGCTTTCACAGCTTGTTGAACTTGTTGCATGTGTTATCATTAATACACACACTAGTATCTGGTTACCACTACACCACATAGGTCTATAATATCCTATGGTCTTCCTTAATATTTAAGAACACATGTAAGAAGTAATATATAGCTTCTTTTAAAAGATTACACTCTTAGACTCTTTGCCACTTTTTACTCTTTTGATGAAAACTCTTCCTGAAGACTGCCCTTTATTTTTTCCCTAAATAGTCATTATGACAAGATTTTCTTCTTTTGAATTTATTCATAAGCTCTGTACTGAGCATTTAGAACTGAAACATTTAAGAGCTCAGTAAGACTAGAATTAAAGGCATGTAAACACATGATCTCAATATATCCTCTTCATAAAACTTGACAAAAGAAACACAATCAGTTATGTCTACCCTTCATGCTTTTGTCTCACAGCAAGATAGGTTCAAACAATAAAGCACAAATAGTTCAGAGTAACCTTACTTTTCCTTGTAAAGAAACTGAGAGAAGAGGAAAGATTCTGTAGATGTATCTCTTGTATACATCTCTATTTCTTATATAACATATCTCTATTTTACCAGTGGCAACTGAAGTTGTGTTATTTTAGAGACAGCTCCCTTGGTCATCACACAGTTTAGTGCCTGACAAGGGAGCTACACCAATTGCTTTGGAGTGATACATTGGCCACCGAATAAATACCTCAGCTGAAATACTTCAGGTATGACCTCGCATCGAAACAATCAAGAGTGGATTTGCCAACTGAAGGAGAACCATTTTTACAAGCAATTTTACCAAGGTAAGAAAGGTTAGAAATTATTTGGTTGTTAAAAGGAAGACGGGGATCAAGAGAATAGTGTATTGTTTCAGCCTTTAGGAAGCTGTAGGTGTCTTAAGGGTCAAGTAATTTGTAATAACATTACTAAGTCTAAGAACAACAGCGTATTGCTAAGGCACAGAAAATTAGGAATTTGGTATTTTACACATCCTGAACACGTGTCATTGGAACATGGCATAGGAGCACGCTAATCATTTAAGAGGGGAGGTGAATTGTGACAATTTCTCATTACTGTGAGGTAATAAGAAATTTTAGGTGATAATACTTAAATACATTGCTCATGGTAAAGTATTTCTCCTTACCTGCGACCAGGGTGTTGTATGAGCCCAGCGTGCTGCAGTCTTAGAGCAGAGAGATAAAGCAGTGGCCACCAGAACATTCACTGCAGGCACTTGAAGTAACTCGGATGGAAGAGATGGGATTTTGAAAGCAAGAATCAAGGAATTTGCAGGAATATCTTACAAGCCTTAAGGTAAGTATGCCAAAGCAGCCGAGTGAGAAGACAGGACAAGCAATCCATTACCAGAGAATTCACAGCAGGTCAGAGGATTTAGATATCCAGTAAGATCTTTCTCTGTGCTAGTGTGTTTTATAACTCCAGTTGTCCTGTTTCTCTCTTCTCGCTGGACCTAATAGCTTTAGCTGGAGTATATTCCCCACAAAGCTGCTGCCTCATCTCTTGATGTGTGACAAGGATCTCTCTAACACACCAGCACCATTGGAGATGCAACTCTCTGTTCCACAATCTACACAAAGAATTCATGGTACCTTAGTGACAGTCTCATTTTAGTATATGTATTCTTATTTTATATTTTACTATTATATATTTTATTATTATACATAT
>NW_009715492.1:77994-88247 GCF_000703405.1 Apaloderma vittatum | reverse complement strand
GTGTTTATGTGCAGCATGTTGAAGGCAATGCAGCAATGTATGTCACAGTAAATGCTAATACAATTAATGAAATGGATCTTAGGTTGAATTACAACTGCCCAGGTATCAATGGATTTGTACCCAGTTTAGATCCATACTGGTGCAGCACAGGACAGATACAGGTCTCCTCTCAAACTACCTGCTTATGGGGCTGGCATTTATGGCTAGATGACAACTGCAGTTTATAAACTCATAATCAACACCCTGGATTTTTTACAATCTTTAATTTCACTGCTACTTCCGTGTAACTTATTGCTGTACAGTTTCCGTATTTTGCTTTCATTGTTCCTCGTCTGCTTTTTCTTCAGACTGAATCTCATTTTATTGCCTACTTATATCTCTAAATTCTGCAGGTCTCTTTTTATTAGTTTGCCATCTATCCTGGGTTTTGCAACACCTTACAATTTAGTATGATCTGTAAATTTAATTAATGTCATGTTTGCCAAAGACCATAAGTAGCCAAGTCAATTACACAGCCAAAAATAGAAAAGGAAACCTTTATTATGCTATAAATGCTCTGCTAAAAATCCCACTAGAGAAGGAAACTTTCTACATTTCTTGACCCTCATAGGTGTAGCTGCAAAGAGGCTGAGGTGTTTTACCCACGTCATTTGTGTCATTTTAATTTTTAAAATATATTCTTACTAGAGTAAATAACAAAGAAATGAAAAATGGCAGCTTAATTCCCTTCCATGTAACTGAACTGCTGGACAGGCTTAGACAGACATTCATGGTGCACATTTTACTATGACATGTAAATTAAACCCACTACAGTGTTACTTTAGCAGATTGACTCAAACTGCTTCACACACTAAGGGCACATGCAGACAACCAATTAATAATTGATTGTGTTTAGAATATCTGATTTATTTTTTATTTTATTATTTCCAACATGTGTTATGTATATAGTGCAATTGTGTGATGCCTCAGCCCAGTCAGACAACATCTGAGCAGTCTGTAATTGTCATTATTATCTCTGGGCTATTAGGATGCTGGTAGGAATTAGAGCAGAACAACCTCCATCATTCGACTAGGAACAACAGAAATTACTACTTTGGTCTCTGACTGGGGTTAGAACAGATAAATTGAACTAGATAATTATTACCATTTCTCAAATCCATCATTAGCTGTAACTGCATTTCTAATACAGAAGGCCTGATTATTGGGCCTGACCATGGTAGCTGCTCCTGACTTACATACAGAAACACTAAGCTCACTCCCTCTTTAATCACGTGTCTTGTTCTTAAAGAGATTTACTGGAGATACACTAATAGTTATTAGCTTTTACGAAATAGTTCAAGACTTTGAAATCCTGTTTTGAATATTCAGCCTGAACACCTGATTTTCAGGCAGGGCTGCTCTCCATTGGCAGAGAGGAAAAGGGGAAAAATTCACTATGCCTTCAGTATTTAAAAAATTAATCCCAGTTTCATAAAACATACACAGAATGTCATTTGGTTAATAAAAGTATGTAAACTAAGATGTGTAATTGAACAAGTTATGATTGTGCCTTAGTCTTATCCATAAATTCAGAGTGCATGCAAATTTCTCCATCGAAAAGTTGATTTTATATCCTTGGTTTAACCTGTAGTTAATTGCTTTTGGCTTTTAAGGATCTGTTTCTTCAAGTTATTTTGCCTGTAACTATATTCCAAACAGTGTGGTCCTGTTGATGGAGCGATGCAAAGTTAATAAGTCCAAGAGAAGACCAGCCAAGTGCTGGGAGCTAAATGAGGTCGGAGCACTGGCGGGCTGGCTTGGGAGCCTGAGCTCCTGTAGCTGCTCATGCCAATGTCTGTCTGTCCTGTGACAACTCTGGTCAGGACGGAAAGAATACTCCTTCCACACTGTCAAGGGTGTAAAGACTATAGCGACTTGATCCTGTTGCATAAACACAAGCATCCAGTGCCATATAAAAAATGCACGAGTCTGGGAAAGATTCATGTGAGGTCTATGGGAATGACACAAGATCGCCTTTCCCTTACTGATTTGTGCTTCTCTGTGGAAGCAGCTGAATGGTCTAAGGTGGACACCCGAAGGTACCACAAAGGGTGCTTGATGGCTGTGTTTAGAGCTCTCAGTAGCGTTCTAGACATCACGGTGTCTGGAAAGAATCAGCTTTTGGGCACATTAATTTTACACTTTTGGTAAGTGTTTTATCCTGTTGTGTTTCTTCTGTAGAGAGATAGCTTGCACAGACATAGAATTAGCAAATTGTCCAAATCGATACAAGCGCCTACTATCAGCTTAAAAACTGCTAGGTGTTAATTATGAGACGTCACAAACACATCACTCAGGCAGCTCCTTGTGAGAAGTGCCTGTGTTCTGCTTGGCTCCCAGCCCACGCACTCTCCATCTCTCTGTTTCACCTCTCAGACGGTAACAATTTCTTTTGTGAGACACTTGTCATTTCACAGTTTCAAGTCTCTGACTTGAAGTTCTGCCCATCAAACTCTTAAATGCAGTGAGGGCAAATTTCTCAGCCATCTGGGATACCGTGTAAATGGCCCTTCTCACTCCAAAACTCTTTGAGGAGATCTCTGCAGGGCTTTGACTGCTGTGTGTTTATCAGTCCCTCGTGGAAGGCAGTACAGATGTTGGGGACTGGGGAAAGAGAGATTACCTATGATGTGTGAGGGGGGAACTGTTTTGAAAACTACAATACAGTTGCCTCCAGGAATGGAGGTATCTTGGGAGAAATACAACATAGATGGTGTAGATGAGAGATGGAGGGTGAGAGACAGTGAAACCCGTGAAAGATGGATGTTGACTTTATCATGCGCTGTCTTTCTGGAAGGCATTCAGAAGACATGATGGTGGTAGGTACGATAATCAGAATAGGTCAGAGAAAGCTGTAATCTAAAACCAGTCTTCCTGCATGTGCAGTCTTCTCTGGAGAGGGTCCTGGAGGGCTCTGGTGTGTTCAGAGCCTGGAAAATCTCCCAGCGATGGGAGGTGGCCAGAGGCTGGGTGACACCTGTGAAAAGGCACGCATGGAGCACAGAATCAATCAAAATCAAATCAAAATCAAATGTGAAAGACAATAGAAAAATGGGTGTTTTACAGAGTGGTCTCATGAAAATGCTGCAGCTATAACTCAAAAATCTCCTCTCTGCTCAGACACCTTCTGGCTGTGGTCAGCCATGGCGCTGGGCTGCTGCGATGCATGAGGGGGTTGCAGGCAAAGTCCAGCATAAACTGAGTTAAATGTGTTTTCAGAAATGAGCATGTAGGTCTAGCAAGGGCAGAGCCACAGAAATGTTATAGGCTTTGCCCAGGTCTTCAGTTCTGATGTATGGAAAGAAGATGAGGTCCTGAAAGCTTCAGCCCTCCCTGCCAACCACTGAGTAAACAAAAGTGATTGAAAGGGATTTAAGAATTGAAAGAGCTGGCTTGTTTGATTTTATAGATAACAATAATACTTTTGCTATTCTAATTACAAGCAGTAATTAGACAGCTAGACCAGATCAGTTTAGGAATACAAACACCTGCTTCTGTCCTCCCAGCTGTTCTCCACTGGAACTATTAACAAATACGTTGCATAGACCCATTACAGGCATTTCAAGATCACCACCATTTCCTTTCTTATCTCTTCTGAAGAACGCGCTCTGCTCTAGAGTTTACTCAGAGAAGGAAGGTGGGTGCCTGGGCAATGGTAGCATTTAAGAATTCCCTGGCTTTTCTTCTGTGTAATCACTTTTCACACCTGAAAGAAACGTAACATGAAGAGGAGACAGAGGTAGCAGATAATGAAACAATAGCTTAATTCATATGGGTGAAGGCATTTTATTTCCAAATGAGAGAGGATGGCAAAAGTCTGCTGTAAAACTGAATGTTAAAATTCCTCAGAGCTCAGTCTACCGTCACAGGAGCAGCGAGATTTCTGTGCAGCTTTCTGACACTTACAGAGCTATTCACAAATATTTCTAAGCAAAGGTTGGAGTCGCCTATTATCCTGTTTATTCCAGAAGTGCTCAGGGGCTGGCTGAAAGCAGAGCTCGGTTGTGCCGGGCTTTGTGCAGACAAAGCCATGGAGACAGCCGCTGCCTTGCTGGCTTTACTCGGCTATTGTTTTGCTGAAATATAATTTAAAATGTGATGCAGTTCTTCTGGCTATTAACAAGAGGAGAAAATACTGTTTCTTGATTTGTGTCAGTTTGGTAGATGGGTTTAGGGCAAGCAAATACAAATGAAGCTACCTATTTCTGTGTATTTAGGACAAATGTTTAGTTAAACAAAAACAAAACGATGTGAGACTCTCAATTCATTTAAAGCTGGAAGCATTTATTTGGCGAGCTGCAAGCAGGAAAGTGATGGAGGTAATGGGGAGACATGGTGAAGTTCCACCCTGCACCTGAATCATTTCCCTTTTGTTCTGCCCCAGCAAGAGCTCCAGTATATCTCACATGAAATCTCTACCACTCATTTCTTCACTGAAATACAACTATTTTTCTACTCTTCTTCTTCACCGAAACTAGGAGTCCTGGTACCATCAATGAGGCTAAAGAAGAACAAGATCACTGTGGCTAGAGCCCACCTCTCCGACTGCTTCTCCTGAAGTCTCCCAGTGATGCAGTTCTCAGAGACAGTCCTCTGTGTTTCCCTGAAAGTGACAATTCTATGAGGCAGCACAAAGAGCAGCATCTTCCTTGCACTATTTTTAGACCAGGTCCTTTGGTATCGGTGGCAAAAGAAGTAGGGTAGAGACACATGGGCAGACCAACCTCCCCAAGATTTAGACTGCAGGCTTTCTTGCACTGGCACTGACACAGGATACCTGAGCTCAGGGCAGAGCCTGCCGTGGCCTCAACAAGCTCCTTTCTCAAAGCAAATCAGGAGCTCACAGCTACCAAACTCCACTGGGAGTGCAGGGCTGGTGGAGGCTATCAGGAGCTCAGTTGAACCTGCTGACCTCAGAGGCAAGCTTTGAGAAGCAGGAATCTGAGATTTGCTGTCTTATGGAGACAGAAGTTGCAGGCACAGAGAGACACTGTGATGGACAGGCTATTTTCCACATTGCTTTTTACTCTGTTGTTTTTATATAATGATTTTTCCTGTTACTTGGCTACATAGAATTCAAAATAAATGTAAAATCTGAGCTGAGGAATGCATCCAAAGGGTCTTTTTGTTACACAATTTCAGACACAACTCAGTGAGGGAGGTCCAATGTCTCACTACCTGAACGTTGCATTTCTTTAACTAGGGAGAAAAAAGAACCAGACCTCCACCCTCCGAACACAATTTCACTTTTTAATGTCATTTTTTTTAATCTGCTTTCTTTACACTCACCATACCCCATTATTTCTTCACATATGCCTTTCTGTTCATGTGCTGAGGAGTGCCTGGCCCAACCAGCTGCAAAGCAGCTGAAGCTGCAATTGTCAGCCCTGAGGATGTGCATGCGAGGTGCCTGCTAGATGTGAACGCTGGCTACTGGATGTGAACTTTTCTCTTGGTAAAGGTGACAAGCATCCCTCCACGAGAAGTGTTCTGTGCAGAGGACTCCTGCCAGGTCATCTTGACACCTGGGACCTCACCTCACTTCTAGCAGAAAAGCGGGGACAGACTGACAGTGCTATGGCATATGCACAGAAAATAGATCTCAAAACTACCTGCTATTTAATAAATATCTAAACATATTTGACAGAAGCACTCAGATGACTGTGAAACCACAGGAAGAGAGCACTGAAACAGGCTAGTCATCTGGGGACACAGGTATCTACAGGACCACAAGGCCATCACTTCCATGTAGCTGAAGGTACATCCCCATGGGATGTCCTGGCCAAACAAATGCAAGTTATTAATTCTGGTGTCAATTCTCTGGTAATGTAGATCCAGGACACGGAGATGAAAGGGGTTTCTCTTGGTCTGGTGGGCAGAGTACCAGGGTGAATGACATGCCTGTCTTGGCTCGGCTGTGGCTGTTCCTGGCCATGGAGAAATCATTCCTCATCTCTGCTCTACAAGCAAGAACAAGACTTAAGCCAACTGAGTATCAATATTGGCTGGAGCACTGCAGGAGAAGCAATTTTTAGAGCGGCAAGACTCACTGCAGAT
Organism: Apaloderma vittatum; assembly: GCF_000703405.1. Classification (NCBI taxonomy): domain Eukaryota; kingdom Metazoa; phylum Chordata; class Aves; order Trogoniformes; family Trogonidae; genus Apaloderma; species Apaloderma vittatum. The sequence goes on along the minus strand of NW_009715492.1, from coordinate 82,151 downwards.
CATCACTTTTCATTACTTCTTGAAATACCTGCCAATGACACGGTTTTGTGATATGGCTTCTTAAAATCTCTACCATGCAACATAGCAAGTTTCTCAGACAGGAGGATTTTGTTCAATAACTTTCTGCTGTGTATCAGTTTGTCATGAAACGTTGAACATGTGTTGTTTAATGTCAGGCAGAAGCACAGCTTGGATATTGCTTATGCTCCTTCACTATTTCCCTTCTCATCAAAGCCTGCTCATTTCCTGAGCAAGTGTTCATTTCACCTATGCACTTGAGGTAAGCTCTGAGCAAAGCCTATCTATTCTAACAAAACCTCTTGGGAAAAACCAAAACAATTACGATTTTATGACTAATAAAATTAAAATGACCCCAGGAGAAGGTGCTAGCAACATCAAAAGGAAAACTGAGATGTCTGATGACTTTCTGTTTACCTGCCTTTGCAAAGCATGTTGGGATATATCCTCTAGCAGAGGTAGCGTCTCCGTTGGGATCATGGAGGAGACATGTTAAACATTCCCTTCAGATTTAGTAGAGACGGAAGCTTCTCCCAGGTAGTGGATCTCACACATATATAAAGTACTTGTCTGTAGCCACCAAAAGAAATGAATTCTGTACTTGTGGGATTTTTATATGTTCTTCTTCCTCCTGAGTAAGAGAAAGTAAAAATGTTTTTACTTTAGTGATCCAGGAATACAGGCATTTGTGACACTGGTGAAAGACGAGTTCTAAATAAAACCTTCTCAGAACCAGAGAGTCATGACAAGTGAAGATTTTTGTTCTCTAATAACAAATGGCAGCTGCATTAAGACATCCGGTCACCCATGTCTAGAGCACTTATTCGTGTCTTTCATTTCCTAAAGTTCAACTAGCAGCAAGGGCCTCTGAGTTATTTTGGTGATTTTGGTATTAAACCTCGTGGCATGCAGTAAATATCCTTTTTGCAAATGCAGTTCATATTATTCATTATTCACCCACTAAAAATACTTAGACCTCCGTTCTGATAGTCTGCAAAGTGTATTCGATGTGGCTTGGAGTCGTGTGACAATTTTATCTTCCAAAACCATCTGTGCTTAAATTGCCCACTAAGGTAACACTCATTGCTTCCTATCCAACAACTTTTGTAAATTGCTTTCTTGAGCTAAAAACCCAAAACCACAGAACTGCTGATTATTCTGAATCTGAAACACACGTTCTGCAAAAATGACAATTAAGCAGCAGAGCTTTATTTATAGTTGTGAAATAAACATCAGTTAATAATCACCAGAAGCACCAATTTCTAACCTCCGTTTAGGTGAGATTTCAGATGCCTAACTCATTATCAGCTTTCAGCAATGCCTGTTCATCAGCAGCAGTCACATTAGACAAAATACAATGCATATGATATGGCAGTAATTAAATCATACTCCAGGGAAGAGATAACAGTGAATTATAAGATATCTTGAGAAGTGATAATAATTACTCCATAGGGGTTCTATTCTATTAGGGTGTAAATACTTTTAAGACTTTGTAGAAAAGACTTAATTTGAAAAAAAACTGCTAAAGATGAAAGTAAACAAAACTGAAATGCTGTTAATCTTACATGTCACACACACCTCTGGCACTATTTCAGTTCTTTTGCTTTATCTTTAGCCCCAAAATGCTTTAGGTTGCCTTTGGAAACCACTGTATTATTCACCAAAATTAAAGCAGACACATGAATCTGTTTAACTGATTGTGGCTTGATAGTTCCTGCACAGATGAGAAACTTGGCCAAAGCTGAGAACACTCAGCCAAAAGCAAAAACTCCACAAGGGAGTGGAATGAGGAGCCCAATATCTAGAAAGGTCATCTAAAATACGGAGGCCATAAAGAGCTAGAAAAATCCATAGTCTGGGAGATGGAAGCAGAGGCCAAACTTGATAAAATTTAAGTTATTCTCACCTAGAAAAAAGATGAGACTTGTCTGGAGTCCCAGATCTGTGGAACAGCACTGGATTTCTAAGAGCTGCTTCTGCATTCAGCATATCAGTAGGAATTATGGGTCTCGTCCTGCTACATTAGAGTCAGTGTTTTGGGGGTTTCATTTCCTCTTGGTTTCCTCCAAATTAACCCTAAATGCTTAAGCAATTATCGTAATATGAAAATTAGATACAACATTCCTACTCATGTCATTTATACAACGTTCTAGTACATAACAACTGCACTAGGTTCGTATTCATATCATGTATTTCATATAAAGTGTATAATGAATGTGAAAGAAAAATACCTGTCTTTTGTCAGTGTTTATTGGAATGAATTTGAGAAGCTCAGATCTCACCATGCCTCATTTGATATTTTTCGTAGAGTCTTTTTTTGGTGAAGAAATCACACGTGGCTGTTTCAAAGTTCCAGAGCCTTGAACATATTTGCGACCTTTTCTTTCTCTGGTACAATGGACAATTTGTGACAAACTGCACAACTCTTGGACGAGTCCTTTGTGACCCTGGTGATTTGCTACCATTAATTCTGTCAGTTTCATTTAAAATCACCTCATTTAGCATTTCAGTGTGAGGTGATTCCCCTTCCCTGGTAAACTTTCATGCAAATAATCCATTTTGCTCTTCTACTGTGTCAGAGCTTATCCCGAATGAAAGTCCTTCTGCACTTTGGTTATACATCTAATTCTTTGGTTGGTCAAAGCTAAACGGTAAAAGCAAGTTAGCACAGACAGTCCTAAAATGTGCAAGAAGTGTTGCTCCGATTGTTTGCTTTCCAGCTTGATGAAGTAATGTGTTTCCGTGGGTCTTGTTGCACATAATTTAAGTGCATTTTCAACCTGTTAACTCAAAATTATACCATCTCCGTATGAAGAATTAAATACATCTATTTTTTTCTCTTTCATAATAAAGAGAGAGAAACTTAGAAAAAGGAAATGTAGGAGAGTCTGAATAGGATTGAATGTTGGATGTTAAAGTAATAAAAATTCCAAGCCATGCATTTTTAGGAAAATGAAAGAAATATAGCCCAGTCTTTCCAAGCCATGCATTTTTAGGAAAATGAAAGAAATATAGCCCAGTCTTTTCTGAGGTTCTCCTCAGGAGACAAGTGTTTTTAAATCCCATTCCTCTGATGATACAGAAGTATTTGAGTGGCCAGGCTGGATCTGGCTTGTCAATATGGCATGATAATATGCAAATTTTAAAACAAGCCCACTGTTGTCCAGGTATATCTCTGTGCAACTTATTTGTGCCTATAATGTTGGTGAGATAGCATCAGCTGTGCCATAATCCTGTGATACTTGCAGAGGAATGGTCATCAAACAAGCATAGGCAGATGAAAAACAGCTGTGGGGCAAAGTGAGTGAGAGCATCCATCACAACGAAGGTGTCAGCCAAGTACTGTCTTATTTCCACCGTGAATGTTTTGATGACAACTGTGGGTCTATGTTCGCTAATGGTGCCAGCACTTAATCTTCTGTCTCACTTTACAGCTACATCAGGCAGTCTTCTCATAACTTTTTCTGATAAGTCTTCTGATGCAAGACACACATCTATCACTGTCAGAAATACAGGACCATGTACATGCTTATGCCAGGGTCTGTTGACTCTCTAGGCATGTAATTCTCTCAAAAGGTCCTTCATTGCCTTCTAGAAATATTTTTTTAAAAATTAGTAATGCTGTTCTCTAGGCTCAGGTGTGATTTCAAACTGCTGTAGCTATGATAGATGCCAGACCATCAAAGTGCATCGCCAGCTGACAGAAATGGTTACTGACTGGCCCACACAGAAAACAATGAAGTATTTTAAACTCTGAGGAGATGAAAAAGTCTTTGCACTCCTTAAACCCACACTAGAGAACAACCAGGAAAAGATAAGCATAGCAAAAATTGGATGGTCATAAATAAGTATGCACAGATACAGAAGTTTGTTCCTCATACTTCATGGGCACACTCATTTAGTGACTCTGTTTAGAAGTATAAAAATGCAGAGAGAAATCCTTTACTTGAATAATTTTTTTGGCTCAAGAAACATCAAAAGAAAGCCTGATCAAAGCAGCACAGATAAATGTCTGTAATATTACCCTGACTGATCTCCTTCTGAATCACCAACATACACATTACGTGCTCTCTGAGCACACCCCTATGCCTTGAGTAGATCTAATATATGTTTGTACATACTTTCACATTATTGAATCT
>NW_009715492.1:75504-77963 GCF_000703405.1 Apaloderma vittatum | reverse complement strand
CCTAGTCTTTTTTTTTGTTAAATATTTGATATTTGAGGTTGTGTTCACTGTTCTGAGAAGATCTCTGGATCAGCAGAGCTGGGGACTGAAAGGAGTGTTGACTGCGTGCTCTTAGCAGATCATATTTGCCCCGGTGTCAGCCCTGCACAATCTACAGGAAAAGATTCATCATTCAATCTTTTAATAAACTCTTAACTGGACTTGCTACTAAGGATCTTCATATTTTGGGGGGAGTTGTAGATGACACATGCATTAATGCATTTTTCTTTTTTTGCATATGAGACTATGGGTCTAATGTGGGCTGGATGTGAACCTTCACTTGTGAATGAAATCTCTTTAATCTATTACCAGTGACTCTATACTGCTGAACTCTGTTTTCCCTATTTTTAAACCTCCTTCTAATTTTTAAATGTCAATCCATCTCAACTTTCAGTGCCATTTCTGGACATCTGACTTGCCCATAAGCAACTGGCCATCATTCAGTCCCAGCATCCAGCTGCTTATGTTTGCAGATCTTCCTTTTTTTTCCATTTCATATTAACTCTGGAAACACCCGTGGTTCAAAGATGTGGTGGCCATCTAGCATGGCCCCTGTTGACCCAGCTGGCTGGCCAGGTGCTGGGGTGCTGGTTTCTGGCCCTGAGCCACAACTCAGTGGGGAGCACAAGCTGCCCCATTTTTTCATCCCTCTGAAATGCTTTAATAAATAAACTTGGGCTGCCAATGGAAACCTTTGTGCATTATTGAGGAGCAGAAACAAACCGAAGTCCAGGTACACGCAACACATCTCCTTTTAGCGCAGTGATGGGCTGTTGGCTGGAGACCGCCAGGATGCACTCAGCAGATTTAACACATGAGGGGAAGAGCAGGTTTCTCCTTCGTTAGTAGGGTCAGCCCTGGGTTTCCCTGCCCTCCTTCAGAGTGCATGTAAAAAGCCTCTCTTCCCCTTCTGCCCACAGTCTGTCTATTTGAGTTACTGCATCTCCCTGTCACCGGGCAAGCTGTGTCAGCAAGTGTCAGGACCCTCAAATTCCACCTCCTTTTGCAAACTAGTTAGAAATTTCAGTTGAGCATTTGCTCTACATGTGACACAAGCTTCCTCCTCCCCATTTCTGCCTCTAACCATCTGCCTTCATCAAAAAGCAAAATGAGCATCACTGGTGTGATGGTTTTGGCTGGGATAGAGCTAATTTTCTTCATATTAGCTAGTATGGGACTGTGTTTTAGATTTACAGTGCTGATAACACAGGGATGTTTTCAGTACTGCTGAGCAGTGCTGACACGGAGTCAAGGCCTTTTCTGCTCCTCACCCCACCCCACCAGTGAGTAACTGGGGGTGCACAAGGAGTTGGGAGGGGACACAGCCGGGACAGCTGAGCCCAACTGACCCAAGGGGTATCCCAGACCATATGATTTCCTGCTCAGCATATAAAGCCGGGGGGAAAAGAAGAATGAAGGCACATTCAGAAGGCATATGGCGTTTGTCTTCCCAAGTCACCGTTACGCATGCTGGAGCCCTGCTTTCCTGGAGATGGCTGAATGTCTGCCAGCCCATCAGAAGTGGTGAAGGAGTTCCTTGGTTTGCTTTGCTTGCATGCATGGCTTTTGCTTTTCCTGTTAAACTGCCTTTATCTCAACTCATGGGTTTTCTCACTTCTATTCTTCAGATTCTCTCCCCATCCCACCATGAGGGAGTAAGTGGCCGTGTGGGGCTGAGCTGCCAACTGGGGTTAAACCACAACAACAGGAAGGGCACTTATATTCACGTGTCCGTACTGGCTGACTCTGAGATGCATGGGTAGTCAGTCAAAGGTTGACAAGGCTTCCTGGCCAAAACACCTGCTATTTAGTCTATTTCTGGGGCCTCTCTTGCATGGCTGCAAGCCAACCTGATGCAGCAGTGGGCTTTGCCCTCGTCCATCCACTCATGTGGGGAGCAGGGACTGAGCGGTTCTGCTTGGTCAGTGGCAGGCTTTGCTGCCTGCCCACATCCCCAGAGGGGAGCTCTGGCTGTCAGGAATTGCAGAGATTTTGAGTCCAGTCCTCAGCTGAGCATCCCTCTGTTCAGCACTCAGGGGTGCACTGGGCTCCTTCTTGCCGACAGCAGACTTCTTGTTTTTATTAGGAGATGAACATTAGTCAAACAGCAACACCTGAACACCCTATCTCCAAAACTTCATCATTTAGCCTAGCTTTAAATGTCACTTTTTAATCTTTTCCCGCACAAGATAATTGCAGCCAAACAGAAGCTGTGTCTTATTTCTGTTGCAAAGTTACTGGAACACTTTCAGGAGCTGGGAAATAATGACGGTCAGGGTTAGCCCTGGTGCAGGCAGCCAGCTGGGCAGGCAGAGATTTGCTGTGCTACGTGCTCAAATGAAGGAGTCCAGCCCCACGACTGGGGCCATGACGAACTTGTCTCCAAACCTGTATCCAGACCTGCCAAGCTAGTGGCTGGG
>NW_009715492.1:28488-75473 GCF_000703405.1 Apaloderma vittatum | reverse complement strand
TGGCTGGCATGTGCCCACGGGGATCTTTATTTTGCCATTCTGCAATGGAGGTTTTCCAGCCATAAAAATGAGGATAAATGACATTTTTGCAAATGTCCAGCTACACATGTATAAATAGCACTCAGCATTCTTGACCCTCCCCTGCACTCGATTAACAGACATTTTAATGGCTGCATTAACTCTTGTTCCACTGCCTCACTGTCACTCTCCAACACCATTGTGGACTGTCTTCCCAGGATAACGTTGCTGAAAATCACCTTTCCAAAAGAAAACTTCCTGCTTTCGGGGCAGATGCAGACAAGTTTGCAGGTGTCTGCGGTCACTCCTATCCCCACATCCCCCTAGTTCCCCACACTGCCAACAGCTTGTTCAAATTGTGCAACGCCAACTGAGTGCCTTTCTTCGAAAGCCTACAATTCCAACAAGGGCTATTAATCAAGCCTACAAGATTCAGAACTGCAAGACCCTGAATATCATAGTCATTTGCAGCGTCAGAAGCTGCTAATGGCCCATAAAATTTAGCAACTTCTCTGTAAGCTGCTGGTTAATGAAAAATCAGTTAAATTTTTCGCAGATCCACTGGCACGGTGCCCTCTGGTTCACGGGACGCTTTCCCTGGCAAAGGTTACATTAACCACACTGAGGAAGCAGGGAGAGGAGTTGGGGCTGTTTGCCAGAGGCCATGGCTTTTCCCTGGCTGGGTGGGCACAGAACACCCCTGTGCCAGCAGGATGGGTACAGAAGACCCCTGGCACTGATGGGATGGGCACAGAGGACCCTCGCAGCAGGCACGTGGGACAGGATCCTCTCCAGCACTGCCCCAGTACAGGTGCCAAATCCACCAATGCAACTGCTGGGATTAAAGTCAGGCTGCACGGCAGCAGAGTAGTTCGATTCAGCGAGCAGGGTTTTTTTTGTTGGGACAGATGCACACTCGGTGAATCTCTATTCCGATTTTTGACTGAAACCATAGGGCGGTGCTGTCCTTCCCTGCTCTGGAATAGCTGCACACTGAGCGCTGGGAAGTCCCTGCCTCTCTCCTGCAGCTCTTTGGGTAGTGGAGGCTGAGACGGAAGGGCGTGGCAGCACTTAGTCGGCCTCCCGCAGAGCTTAGATTTGCCTTTTGCTGCTCCTGCTGCTGTTGTTGCCTCTCACAGCAACTGCGGCTGTAACTTGTTCTAGTTTCACATGTGCTGCCCTTGGTTAGGATGCAGTGCTCTGGCTCCAGTACAAAGCAAGGATTTGGCATCCATGCCGAGGAAGAGGTCTGATGTCAGCACGAATTAACACTGCTCACCATGCTGACGTTGTGAGGCCTCACCTGTCAATGCTGGCATTTATGATGCTGTGTATTTTAACTAATTAGGCACTCACAGCCCAGCCAGTGCAACCCATCCATCTTGCAAATGCTGGAAGTTTTTGCACTGGCATATGCTACAATAATGAGAATCAATGTTGTTAATGACTTTGCTCAGCTCATTTTTCAGTCACCTTTGCAAATCCACACTACAGTGGCAATGCACAGAGAAGAAAATGCTGGGTTTGAAGTGCCAAAGGTGCATTTCTGCAGGACAAACCCCTGGCTTGCCTCACTGTGGCAGAGACGCTGCTCCCACCAAAGCAGCTATTCAACTCAGAGAAAGCAATTTCTGTTGCAGGCACTAGGACAGATGAGATTTCCGAGATCAAAACCCTTAAACACTTAAACACGTTTCACCGAATTTCCTCGGAGTCGGTCTTTCTTTTCGTTGGGCAAGCTTTCAAGTTTCCTCTGTTGGTGCGTAGCTGCGTCTTTTTCTCACACTAACCTGTAAGTTAAAGCTGTCCTCTCCCCACAGTGGGCGCGCGGATGTGGGACCAGCTCATCGGGTGGAAGGGATGCTGGCTACGTTTCAGCGTTAGGGGCTTGCAAAAGCACCAGCTGCCTGCAGCAGTCAAGAAGAGAGAATTCCTTCTTTTGCCTTCAAAAGCACCATCCCCTACTCAAGAGATTTACCAGATGTTCTGATTAAGACAGTTCAATTGCAGTGTTTAAAAGCCTCTTCCACCTGCTCCCCGCAAGCTCCTCTCTGTGGGCAAGAGTAGCTCTAATTAAAAATTCCCTCCTGCTGCGAGGACTCCTCCCTCACCTTTCCAGAAATGAGCATTGTACAGACACCTTCCTGGGACTGCTCTGCAGAGGAGGACTCCTCTCCCTTTCGTTTTTTCCTCCCCTTCAGTGGAAATCAAAATTTAGAGGACCTGAGACATGGGCAGTACTGGACAGGAGAGCTCCTTCCCGAAGCTCTCCCTCCAGCACTGACTGTTGTTCAGAAATCCCCTCGCCCAACCTCAGGCAGAACCTGCCCTAGGTATTTTCAGGAGCTACTACCCTTTTGAAATGTTATCAGCTTGTAGGGAGAAGCCTGAAGCCCCATAACCCTTCACCATCCAACATGCCTTGTCAGCACGGAGCCTGCTTTGTGGCAGTCCCCACCTCACAGCAAAGCCCCACGCTCAGGTGGTGGCTCTTCAGAGACCAAGGTCTCGCTCTAGCTATCTTCTTTGGGGGCTGATTCTGGTGGGAGGGACCAGACTGCAGAGAGCACCAAAATGTAGCACCAGAGCAAGGGAATTAGGCAACCCAGGTGCAAAATTTGCTGGTACAAATCTCACACTGCTCTTGCCTTTGTAAGGACTTCCCTGTTCTGTCACTGCTGGGAAGAAAAGCTCTAGCCCTTCCCTCCTGAGAGGCCCCAGGGCTCTGATGTATGAATGAACGAATACAAAGGGTCCTACCCCTCTAGCTGAAATAAGTAGGTATTTACCGCGAGTCAGAGCAGAGAGGGAGTCCACACCCTCAAGTCCTCCATGCCCATCAGTCTCTTTTTCCACCTATTCCAAAGAAATCAGACCTGCACCTGCTTTAGACATGCTGTGGAGACCCTGGCTTTTTGCCTCTGAGGGTTTCCCCACTGCAGAAGGGGATCTGACAGGATCAGTAAAATGCCATCCCTGGCCACAAGCCACAGTCAGGTAGCCCCTCTCCTCCACACATATTTACTGGTGCCTCCTCGTTAGACGAGCCCTCATTTGTATTTCTCTTGGTGGGTAGGCATCCCTGAGCTGCCTACCAGCTGCTAGCGCAGCCTCACCCCTCCTTGAAAAGGCCAAGATAGAAAATCTTCTTAAGCAAATCCTCTGCTGATAAGTGCTATTCAGATGATAGGATTAATATTTCCCCTGTTTTAGAGTCACTCAAGCATGCACAGAAAAATATGACCATTTAGCAGGTTTTTTAAATGGTCCATACCCTCCCCTTCCGCCCCCCCAGGAAAAAAAGGTACTCTGCTTTTTAACCCTCCCAGGACGACTAGGTGCAAGCCCAGGATTTTAGTGTTGCAGGGCTCAGCGGAGCTGATCCCCATAGTAACGAGGCATCCACGCATGAATCCAGAACTGCAGCAGGTCCGAGCACTGCAGCATTTGGTCTAGGCACATATTTGACATCAGGGTATACGTGGGCATAAGTATTTATAAAATTAATCTGCTCTTGCTCACCAAATATTGGAAGTGCACAAGATGGGTAAATGCAACACACACACCCTCCCCCCGCCCCCCTTTGTGAAGCAGAGTTTATGTGCATGCCATGGGCAGTAATGGTAAAAATGATTAAGGAAACGGACACTGTTCTGTCAAACACGGCTATCACAGCCCTAAAATGATCAGAGGATGATTTCCCAAGTTGTGTTGTTCAATCGGTTTATATTTGCATATTTTCGTCAAAGAACATAACGCTTTAAAATGGGACCGGCTGTAGCTTTACCAGCAATTTTCATGGAAGAGCTACAAAACTGTGCAGCTAGCACCACTTACTGGCAAAGCCACAGACACAGGCATTTAATAATTTTACTTTGCAAGCTTCTTGCACAGTAATGCTGAGTGCAAATCACAGAATCACACAGAATCACAGAATGTTAGGGGTTGGAAGGGACCTCGAAAGATCATCTAGTCCAGCCCCCCTGCCAGAGCAGGATCACCTACAGTAGATCACACAGGAACGTGTTCAGGTGGGTTTTGAATGTCTCCAGAGAAGGAGACTCCACAACCTCCCTGGGCAGCCTGTGCCAGTGCTCTGTCACCCTCACAGGGAAAAAGGTTTTTCCTCATGCTTTTGTGGAACCTCCTATGTTCCAGTTCACACCCGTTTTCCCTTGTCCTGTCATTGGACATCACTGAGAAGAGCCTGGCTCCATCCCCCTGACACTCACCCTTTGGATATTTATAAACATTAATGAGGTCACTCCTCAGTCTCCTCTTCTCCAAGCTAGAGAGCCAGCTCCTTCAGCCTTTCCTCATAGGAGAGATGTTCCACTCCCTTAAACTTAGCGCTAATGTTTGAATACAATAAACAAATGTAGGACATGATATTTTCTGCTGGAGAAATACGAAGAAACAAAAAATAAGGAAGAAAATGAAATTTCCCTGTAAAACAGCCTCTGAATATCTTCCAGTGACAACGGTTCTTGCAGTGAAGAGGTATAAACTTTGACATTTTATACATTTGTGCTGGTGACACCTCTACTTTCAGTCCTACTTCCACAGCAATGGGCAAAAATCAACGTCCATCTTGGGAGCAAGGGAGATGGATCTACAACTTTTCTTTCAATACTTCAAAGGGGTTGTGTATAGCACTCAGTTGTGTACATCAATTATAGATGTGTGTGTGTTCATCTGCTAGAGCTATGGTTGTGTCTCTCATTTTTAAAACTCTAAGAAAAACCAAAAATTATTTTTAAAACCCCAAGAAAATCAAGACCATTTGGAGATATTCTCCTCCCCTGAACTATTCCTCATGATTGATGAGCTGATGAGTGGCCTCACAGTCCCACATTTGGTGTAGATGCCTTCAAAGTTATTCAAATTTCTTCAATCATGGCCAATGGTTTCTGATTAACAGAGCGTCTTTGCAACCACTCTCTAAAATGTCTCCTTCTTTGGTAACTTAGAGGGAAACAAAACATTGATCCAGAGGAACTGCAGCGACTTTGACGTTAAGGTCCCTCTATTGCACTTGGCTGCATCTCTGCTTTATAAACATGTCTTCTCCTGCTTCATGCTGTCTGTATTAGACTCATTTATGTAAAATCCAGAAAAATGAAGGAATAGAAAGAAGAAAAAAAAAAAAGGTTTAAGGGTCTTGAAATCTCTGTGTAGGGCAGAATTCACCATGGTTTTGTAAGTTTTTAGGCAGCAACTGTATGTGCCTTTTTAGACCAACATCTATAAAGACAGTCTGCAGCCTCCTGCTCTCCAGCCTCACCAGACCCCTGTGCCCTGTTTGTGCCAACTGTGCAGGGTGTTAGTCACGGTGTAAGTGTCATTTTACTTTGTTCTCTAACTGGAGAGTGTTTTAAGGTGCCTGATCTCCCAATGAATATGAAAAAGTCACATTTTAGAGCCTTGTCATTTAGAAGGATCATCTTGAAAAAGAAGATTCATTAATTAGTTACACTGGCAATCTCTTTAATTAGGCATTGCTAAGTACCTTCAGTCTTTGTGATCTTTAGTGTTCTTAGCTTGTTGTACTTTATTTACATATTTTTTGGACATGTACGTAATTCCTAATTAAGGCTGTAGAGTCTACTCCAGCTATTTCAAGATGTCACGTACTGTAGATCTTCAGACATGTTTACTGGATGTCTGCTGAATTTAAATTACCCCTTTAATCAGACCAGAAAATCTGTACTCTTTTTGGGGAGGGGGTACAAGAACACCCACCAGAGACATCCAGGGGAAAGTAATCCAGTTTCTAGGAGGTTTTAAGCATGGGAGCAAATGAAAGACACTTACAAAATAAAAGCTTTCAAAAGGTTTCTGTCAGGAATTTTAAGAAGAGAATTTGCCTACAGGGAAATCCTTCTGACATCAGGCTGTCAAAGGCGCATCCCCACCAAGGTGGTCTGCAGGAGAGAGCCGAACAGCACAGATCATGTTGGGATTTCAGGAGGCTCAGGCGAGCGTGATGTTTCTCAAAGCTTTGTAACCAAAAGGAAGACCAGACATTCATGTATCAGATGTGAGCCACAGCCCCTGAATGATAAATTTTAGCGAGGAGGAACCTGAAGAAACAAGGGGTGCTCCTCTAGTTTCGTAGCATTCCTCTCGATTGAAATAAGCAGTCCTTTGAAGAAAGGATCTTTGTTTCTTTGAGATATTTCCCTCCTTTGCACCAGTTTGGCCAAATGAATTTTTGTTAACGGCTCCACCCTGATATCCCATTTCTATCTGCTCTGTTTCTATTTTTAGAGGTAGAAGAGAGGGTCTTTTGCAGGGGACAATCCTACAGAGAACTTGAAGAGAGGACAAGAATATGGTTTTCTCCACATCTAGCCTACCTGATCCTAACAAAACTCTGTTTTGTACTTGCTAGCTTACTTTGATCTGTCTGCCCCAATGTTATCCATCAAGGTATTGCATGCTGGCCTTTACACTTATTGGTAACAGTGATCAATACACAACAATAACAGCATTTTTTGGAAAAGTCTGTGCTCTCTGTTTCTCAAGACTTGCTGCCACTGCTTTCTCCAGATTTAACCTTGTCTTTCATAGGTGCTTATGTCCCCCTGAGATAAGCTTGGTCTTATACCTCGCACTGGTCAGCTACTGCCCTTACACTAAGAGATAATCATATAAATAAAGCGGGCGAATATTTCAGTGCCATCTCCACAGTTTACACCACCTCAGTTCATAAGTGTATTAATAAACTCTGATGAGCAGTCCCTGCAAAAGCACTTTCCCTTATCCTCAGAGATAAGAGAAAGAAGGAGAATATGAATAAGGTGTGCAAATGATAAAACCTGCCTGGGCATTTATGCAGAACAGAGCTGGAAGGTCTGGACCTGATGATTGCTAGAAGGTCCTGATTAGTGCGGGGAGGTAAGAGATGCTGTGACCCCCCTCAGGTTACTGGGGTGAGTCAGCACCACTGGGGCTGCAGTACACCACAATTAATTATGCTGAGGCAGTTCTCCTTCTGACTTGTTAGCCATAAAATAAAGCTCTTTACTGCAGCAAATCTTTTAAATCCTGAGGGGGAAAAAAATTAAAAAAAAAAAAATGCTCAGGCTTCTCACACATACACAGAGCTGCACCTGGCAATCACTTGGCAGAAAAGAAAATAGTGGCTTAGGATGCAAGTGCTATAGGGAAGGGACCATCCTTTTATCTCAGTCTTTCTGCAGTGTCCTGCGTTGGCAACCCTGGTCTGTGTGTGCAATGATAACAGAAATATGTAAATAATGGTGACAGGAGTAATAAGAATATTTCTTGTCCCTGGTACACAGAGACATGAGGATTTGGCAGGTGATGCTGCTGCCTTCAGCGGAGAGTGCTTCTCCAGCTTGGCCTGGCTCTGTGAAACCAAAGCAAGATCTTGTCTGTCAGATACATATTTTCTCAGAAAAATCAAAATCTGGGAGGCAAAGACTGTGTTATAGCCAAACACTCACGCTCAGCTATCGCCTCTCTCAGAGTAGTTAGGTGCTGTACTTGGCTTCAGTTTCTTCACTGCGATGAAATGCATTCACATCCTGACAGTCTTTGGATGAACACAGTAGACATTTGTGCCTCTGCATGTCCTTTCCACCGGAGAAGGAAGCACCGTGTCTCACATACTCTCCAGAGACATACATGATGTCCTGTAAAGATCTTCCATTAGCTAAAAGACAAACACAGGGGAAAAAGAAGGGTAAAACATTGCTGACCAGCCTGATTGCCTCTGTGCAACAAAGTCTAGCTCTGTGGTAGGGGAAGACAACGGGTGCTGACTTTAGCAGAGCTTTCAACACTCTGTACCATGGATAGTAATCTCATAGCCAGGTAAGGAGAGTATGGACTAGATAGATGGGCAAGAAGGGACATAAAACCTGTCCAGACTACTGGGCTGAAAGGAGAGTGTCTACCCAGGAGCCAGTTGTGGGTGGTGCTCCTCAGGGACCAGTACTAGGGCTGGTACTCTGTGACGCCTTCGTCAGTGACCTGACTGATGGGAGGGGATGAACTCTCAGCAAGGTGACACTGCATTAGGAGGTAGGTGGGTGTGCAGGAGGACAGGGAAGACATTTAGAGCAGCCTCAACAAGCTGGAAGAGTGTAACGTGGACAAACTGCAGGAAGTCCAGCACAGGGCCACCAACATGGTGAAGTGGTTCGGGTGCATGTGATGCATGAGAGGAGTCCAAGGAGGCAGGGTTAGTTTATCCTTGAGAAGTGCAGGCCAAGGGGGACTGCACTGCTGTCCTCCCCTGCCTAAAGTGGAAGTACTAGCTTCCAGTACCACAGAGAAAACAAATCCAGGCTCTTCTCAGTTAACTTGTACAGGTTGCAGCATGGGTAATGGCAGACTGACACAAGAAAAAGAAAATTTACAGTGAGAACACATACACAGAAGAGGATGCTCAAACTGGTTTGCATTCTCCATTTGTGATGTTCACAGCTCAGCTGGGCAAGGCCTTCAGCAACTGGCTCTTCTTTGACACTTGCCCTGCTCTGAGACCTCCAGAGGTCCCTTGCAACCTGAATCATTTTATGAGTATATGGTTTTTGTAAACTGATTTCCCCTTCCCATTAGAAAATTTTTTTTTCATGAAATGCTAGGACAGGCCTGTAACATGTGAGTATTGAATGTACTTCACGGGATGACACCAACCTAACAAGGAGTGCAGTGGTTTTGCTGTCAAGCTTTTGCACAACTTCATCTCATGGTAAAGAGTACCAGTCTATCTTAGTCACTAGTAAGTGCCACTAAACATAAACCTGTGTAAAAATGATATATAGCAGTGAATCTCAGAAGACAGCTTCTCCCCATAAAATCCGCACATGACATATTGTCACAAGAGATATATATGAAGATGATGGTAAACCCTTTTTCAGCCTGATAAACTACACAGGTTGTGCTGCAGAGCTGGCGTATTATTCAGTTGGTTATCAGCATCCAACAGTCTTGGGAAAATTCAGCTGATACTAAATATGTCACATTGCAACATACATAAAACCCAGCACCTTAGCTTGTCTTTACATTATAGTGCTCGTAATTGTCAAAGGAGGAGAAGACCACTGGAAAAATTAACCAGACGTGTCAAGATAAGACCCATTACTGTTGCATGTTTTAGAACACACACTATCTAACAGACTATTGCTAAATGGAAGGGCTTTTCTGATCACAGACCTCAGCAAACATCACGGCTGCCCAGGTCCTCACTAGCTGGTTCCTTCAGTGACACCACACTGCCCACCGGTTTTCCTTAAGAAAAATAAAGTCAGTGACATAGGATCAAATTGCTTCAAGTGAAGATGTGGTTGAACTACAACTGCCTTCAGGAATCTCATTTCTCTGACATTTATTTTCTTAGAAGGGTTTCCCTTGATTATTTGGTCAAGTGTAGTGAAAGAAGAGATCTCCCCGGGGAAATATGGATTCTCGGGGTGGGGGGGGAGTTTTCCCATAATAACCCTGTCATAGAGCAAAATCTTCATGGCTCCTTAAGCACCAGTTTAAGAGCTATTGCTGTGCAAAAAGAAATCCAGTTTGTCCTCCTCAAAGGGCAAGAGATTCCAGTCACTCTCTCAGAGAATTCTTAAAAGCTACCTTTGAAGTAAATATGACTTCAAACTGTCAGTGCTATAGGTACTAAAACAAGAAAGAGGACATCCACTGCTAAGAAAAGCAATTTTATGGTCTGTGAAAATGTTGTCTGTAGTGAGAAACAGAATGTGCTGCTTAATCGTTGTGCTCTCCGCTCCGTACTTGTCCCATCACCAGCTGCCTACTACAGCCTGTGCGGTGGCCTGTTCCTAACCCTAAACTTAACCCTAAACCTAACCCTAACTGTCCTCCTCTGCCATATCTTGAAACCTCAGGGTTTCAAGCTAGAGAGTCGGGAGTTTCTCTTGGACAAATCTTCCAGGGTCCCTGCTGTCAGTGGCGGGAGAGAGGGTGAATAGGAGTGCAGTTGTTGCCATAGGGGCACAGTGATGAATTTGTGTGCTGCTATAAAAGTCTTGGGTGCCTGGGGCAACTGGGACAGGTGGGTCCAAGGGGATGAATGCATTTACTGACTGAAATGCAATATGAAGCAATATGGTCAGAGAAGTTGGTGCCCTAATCACATTACTGTGTGCTAGAGCTGCTGGGGAGTTATTTAAAATGACTTAAGATTGCAGCTGAGAAAAGCAGCTCTTGCAGAGCAGCCTGAGGAAGAGACTGTGTGTCACGGCTGTCAACCTTCTCCTCTTCTACCAGGAGAAAAACAGAAATAACCCCCTGAAATAAGCACAGCCACCAGCAGCATCTGTCTGCAGGACAAATGTGACCTGGGTGACACCACCTGTGTGATGACCTGCCACTTTCACCCTCCTCGGGTGCCTGCAGGGCTGCGGGGCTGTGACAGGCAGAGGTTGGCAGGAGCTGCTGATGCCTGGAAACACCCTGGTCCCCAGAGCCTGAGCAATATGGAAACAGAGGGAACAGGTCCCCGCCGAGCAATGTCCACTGTGGCTGCTATCATCACATCATGGAAAAAGAAGACCCATTCCAAGTTGCATTTGCTATTCTTTGGGCTTCTCACAGAATGCGGCTTACAGCAGCTTCTCAACTGCTGTGAAGACTTTTGCCAACAGTGCCGTTAAACATGAGGATTTTAACACAACTTCCCCTTTGTCCAGAGAGGGAGGATGTTCCTGAGTTAAGAGAAACTCAGTTTTCATTCTTACATTTTGCATCTATTCAATATGTGACCCAAGACAGATTTTCAGCAGTTCCTCTAGGCCCTGGTTTCACTGTTTCTGAAATAGAGGTGACAACTTTTTTGACATACAATGTTTAATGTCGATGCGAGTGTAACAGCTTTGAGATATTCAGATGTGAGGGGAAAAAAAGATGTTATTTTTACTACACTTCAATTTCACTGTCAAGACCTTATAAAACAGGCAACAGAAAGTAAGACCAAGAATATTTGCTTTCTAGACATTACCTTACAGAGGAATTTTGCTGCCTACCAATGCTGACACCTGTCAATATTTACTAGCCAAGAATAGCCAACCGGGAGTGTCCTAAACCTATCAGGAGATTTGGATTTCTCCTGGTTATTCCCTTCAATGGTTGAAGGCACATGCAACCCTGTATTTTTCCTTGGACATTATCAAATTGTTAAATTAAGCACAGATTAATTAGTTCTTATTATTTGCTAATAGCAATTCAGAGTTTACCCCCTGCAGAAGGGGGTGTAGCAAAGCCTCAGATTGCTCTGATGATCAAAAAACAACATCTGTCTCAACAGAAGACTAAATCATCCCTTATGATACGCCTTAAAAAACTATACCATACCATAGCATAAAAGGGTATGTTACCATCCATGCTGCTGTGGTCTTTCTGACTCTGCAAGGGCATCGAGTCTTGGTCCACTAGGCTGAGCAGAGGGGACAGCATAATGTTTTATTTCTAGTACTGCATTTTTATCCATTTTACAATATTCTTAGTGCATAGTTTACTTTTTTCAGTTCCTGTAAATCCCTGATGGTGGTGAAATCAGAGGATCGAGTAGGATTATTTATACACAGCAGTATTATGAAGAGAAAAATTAATGAGAATGACATTATGGGCAGGACTGAAGGAGTGCTTCCTGCCACGGGGACCTGATTTGATTATTCATCTCCCAGAGGGACTCTCCTGATGTGACCACTGGCAACTTGATCCCGTGAAACACTGGAAACTAACTCAGACAGTGAAAAATGCTGGAGAAGTATCTTTTATGCAACATTTTCTACTGCTAAGGAATCATTGCTAAGCCTCCTGGGGATACCTGTCCCCGTGCCCTGGAGGGGTGGCAGAGGTGGCTGGAGGTGCCCAATATGCCTGTCCAGTGCCCTGGGGAGTGACCAGCTGTGACAGGAGAGGAGTCCAACATTCAGAAATAGCCACTGCCATTCAGTGCATCACCAGGTGGGCTGAGATATCAAGTCATCACGGAGGTGGTTTTCAGACAGCAAATTGCCCATTGGTTATTTCCCAAGGAATTGTATTCTCCGTAGGACGCCCAATATTCACAACACATTTCTCAGTTTTGAGAGGGGGGTATTTCAATTTGAATATTACATCTATGTGGCTACTATAAAGCAGTAGGCAATAGTGTGTGAGGTGCATTTTTCCTAGTAAGTCAGAAAAATTGATTGACTAATTCAAGCTCTAGTGAATCCCAAAGAAAAAGCAACATATTAAAAGCCTACTATTGCTTTTGATTGAGGTTTATATGGAAGTGAGTTTGCCAGACCCTTAAAAACTGTGAACTGTAAGAGAAAAATTAATACTAAAGATATTCTTTCTCCCTATACTTCCATCCAAACTCATACGCTGATAAAGCATATGTGAAACAAGTCAAATAGCTTACCATCAGCACAATCCCACAGTCTCCCAATATTCACAGCCAATGTACAGATTCCTAAACAGATTCAGGTCCCTTCCAAGCCAATGCATTCTATGATTCTATGATTCCTAAGCTTGACTGCTGCAAAATCAGCCTTTGCTCTTCACAGCCAGCTATCATCCCTGTCCTTCAAGGACCGGTTCAGGTGCAGTGAGCAGGAAGGTTATTTCAGCTTGTGTTCGACTGCTGGCAGGTCAGCAGGTTTCTGGGAAGTGGCCACGCTCAGAGTTGTGTTATCAATTCCCGTTGATGCCAGGCTCACACGTCGGGCGCTGCTCCCTGTGGCTCAGGGACACGGCGTCCTGCGGCACGCGGGGCACCTCACCTTGGCGCGCTCTGCAATGGCCAACCTTGACGTAGCACGCAAAGCCTTTCATTTCCGATTAGTGCGCAGTCGTGTGCGCACGACCACTTAAACTTCCACAGCGATGCCATCGAATATTGGGAAGCACTTCTGCAGCTGGGTAATTGAATTCAGAGCAACCCACTCCTGAATGGAAAATTAATAACTTGGCAACCCTGAGGTTGCTTTACCTTTACTAACTCTTTCACTAACACTCAAGGAACAGTCCTCTTCATTTTATGAAATCAAAAAGCCTCTTAAGACTTGCAAGAATCATGTCGCTTGTGCAACTTCTCCATTCATGCTTTTAGCACCCTCGTATTTCATATCCAGCATATTTGCCCTAAAACACTCATCTTTAAACACTCATCTCTGAAATGAATGATACCACTTACCAAAAGCACTGCTTGCAGAATGCAGAGACATCATTCGTCCGATCTAGGCAATTTCAACGTGGCCTGAGCAAACAGAAGTTTACACAAGAAAAGATTGTGTTCCAGGTTGGACTAACCCAAATATGCCCAGGTTGCTGTTAACACAATAACTGTGTTGCCAGTGTTGTCACTAATGCAGTAGTAGGTAAGATGCTCACCATCGTAACTTCTGTTCAGGACAGATGAGAAATCTGGGTGTAAAAAAGGTCCAAGCCTTCCTATCTCTTACCTGAGAGGAAAGTTCACAGAAACTTAAGAAGGAATTTTCTACCTGGAAAATTGTTTAATGCTCTTATCCCAGCATTCAGAAAAGTCCTGCAGTCTTGCTAAACATAATTTTTGGTCTACTCTGAGTAACTGGAACTGGTGTAGTAAAGGTGCATGGCAAATAAGAAGAAATATGTCTAAGGGTAGTAAAAAAGAAATTGCTTGATTCACTCTCTTGGAATTTATTCCCAACATTTATAGCAAACTGAATAATCAAGTGAGTAAAGCTGTACTTCAGACTCAGTATAAATTCAGGACTAATCTGATTATAGAAATAATTCTTTTGCAGGAGGAGGTAATATGTTGACTGAGATCTAAAACCTGAATATACCGGGAAAGAGAAACGTAGCACAAGAAAGCATATATCTGTGCTATAGATTAATTACAGGGAAGCACATAACACACAAAAACCCCACCTCCTCTTTCTGAAAAAAACAAACATGCAAACTGAGCAAGAAATGGGAGTAATTCTGTTTGTCTGAGAAATATCACAGCGGGAGCTCCAGAGAAAATGGTGGGAGTGGTTGTCTTTGTCTTGCAGCACCCTGTGCACGTCACCTCGCTGCATCGAGACTGCCCCCATGGCTTCTGCAGTGATAAAGGACAATTGTGCAAAACTCAGCAGTTTTTGTTTATAGGATTTTGTCTCCCTTTGGTTTGGCATTTTCGGTGGATTTTTTTCTGAATGCTGTTTTAAGTAACCTCAGACCTCATGTAAAACTGCATTCAGGGGCACGCATTTGGGTCATTCCTAGCTGGGGTGAAACCTCTGTGGGGCAGTGGGCTGTTATGGGGAGAAGTGTTTCTCCTCTGAGCTGCACAACTTCCATCCACTGTGAGTGGTGACCTTCGGCTTAAGGTGCAAAGCCAGACGCTGTCAGTGCTCTTCAGCTTAGGGCATGAAACAAGCCCCTGATGGATGTGTCATCTGTATGTTCCACAAGGTCCCGCGGGCAAGCAGGTCCACCTGCTCTGGAAGATGTCATCCCTACAGCAAAACACACATCCCTCCCAAAAAATTCTAACTCAGGATTTTTTGCCATCACTTCTTACTTGGTCTCTGAGCAGCTTTGGGCGGCAGCACCCTCACAGCTTGAACCTACCACTGGTGCAGGCTGGGCAGTGAAAGAAAGGAAGAATGAGAGCTTTGAATACTAATACTCCCTTCACCTTTAATTCCAGTTATTTTCAGTCACTCTAGTGTTGTGAATAAAATAACAAAAAAGCGCCCTATCTTCAGGCTGAGGGTTGCTACAATGGTGTGGGGATTTATAGGGAAAGTCCAACCCAGGGTAGCTTGGCAAGTCATGATGTGACACATCCACCTGAGCCAAGCCCTGCCATGTTACCTCCACACAGAGCACAGCTCGACGTTGATATACACTGGAAAACAATCCTCAGACACCTACCGAGAGACTGTCACAGGCCAAAGACTGGGAACTGCAAAAATCAAATCAGGAAGAGGATAGCTCAGATTGCAGGTCTGTCAGCTGACAGGGAAGCAGAGGAGCTGGTGGAAGCATGTAAAACCTCAACACAGTTAAACGTTGATAGACACGGAGCAATCTCCAGAGGAACTGAAATGGTTGGATGGATGGCAGCATCACTTTGAGACTCCCAGTCTCTCTACTGATTTTTCTCATCCCAGAAAAAGAGGATAAAGCAATACAATAGAATAGAGGAGACTGCATTCATTAAAGCATTTCTATATCTGCTCTGCATTTTTCAGAGCTCGAGGAAATCTCTGTCAGGGAAATCTAAGACTTTTGGAAAAAGATATCTCATGTAATGGTGGAAACGAGGCTGTAATTTCACAGTAAAACAGGATCTGATGATCTTATATTAAATGTGATTTAACTTATCTCATTAAATGCTCTTGCTATTATTGCCCATTGTTGAGCAGCAGCAGATATCTGGGGCACTGCTGGATGGTTCCCTGGGAAGAACTCAGTGATGCAGAAAATCTGTGTATATTTTTAGGGTCATATGTTTTAGTGTCACATTTACAGTGGTCCTTGAGTATAGAACTACAGCACATGAACCAGGCTTGTAAGTCTGCTTGCTTCCTTCCTTCTGTCTTGTCCCATACCTGCCTGGCAGGGATGATGCCTGCCTCAGGACTCTGGTCACAGATGCTCTTCAGAAACACGATCCACAGCTATTGGGAATCCATATAACCAGAAGTAATTATCCATGTCATGACTTTCCAAGACATTTCGACCTTTGCTTACCTGACAAGGAATCAAACTACAGTTTATCCTAAATTCAAATGCTATCTAAAACTTTGAGAGGTCTCTACACTGGGTAAACACTTACAGGTTTTAATGACACCTGATAGACATGACAGGAGTTATCCATTAAACATCCTTGACAAATGCTTTCATGTATGTCACTGAATATCCTAAAAGTTATTTAGATTGTGGTCGGCTAATTTTCAATTTTACTAATCTTCCGAAACAAAGGTAGAGTCTGTTCATGACTAGGAAGTACATAGGGGGTTATTTTAAACTCTCAGAGTTTTCTTTTGTCTTTTTTATTACCCAGAATATCTCAGTTGTAACTGGGATTAAACTACACCTAAACTGTGCAAGAAAATACACTGCAACAAAAATAATGAATGTTTCACTGTAAAAAACTTTAAAACCTGTTTGGAGCCAGGTAGCTTCTGCCCAGGGCCTTGGTTTATCCTGCCTCATACCTGCTCACCCAAAGCACAGACTAAAAGAGCAAACTGAGGAGCACTGAGCTGTAGCAGAAGTGATGTCTTGGGAGGGGCAGCTGGGCCACCACTCTCCTCTACACAAGCTCCGACATACAGCAAGACTTGGTGAGTTTGCAGAGCACCTGCAGGAAGGATGCATATTAAATTTGTGCCTTGTATCTGTTGCTGTTATTCATGCTTTGGGCTGGTTCCCTGGGAAAATCCCTGTCCCAGGCCCAGCTCTTCAGTCCACTGGGGTGCTCAGGCAGGTGATGGCCACTCTCTGGCAGCACACGTAGCCCTGGGCATCTCCCTGCTGTGGTGTCCAGGGCGAGCAGGAGAGGGCACAGGGCCATGAAAGCCAGTCTGGCACTAGTCAGAATCAGCTCACGCAGGAAGGATGAGGGTGTCTCCTCCCTGATCCTCCAAAAGCAGGCATCAACCCAGAGTCAAAACCAGACCTGCAACAGGCATGGCTGGTGGGGCCTCAAAAGTCAGGCACTGCCAGAAGCCAAAGAGGGTAGGTGAGCTAAGCCCCATCCCAGATTAGAAAGGAGGTTTTGGGTATCCTGCAGGGACCAAAGAGAAGTGTTTCTGTACCTGACCTACACAAGTGTTTAAAGTCCTTGTCAAAGCCTGGTGGGCAGCACTTCTCCCAAGCAGTTATGCCCTTTTGCCCATCAAACAAGCTCACAGACTCTAGTGTGTGTAAACGATACAAGGGTTAGCTTGGTAAGATTATTTATATTTATATTTCTTTATAAACACGTCAGAAAAGTAAAAAAATCCCATGACAGTGAGCTAAACAATTCATCACATTATGTTCTTATATTTATACAGCTCTGCTCTAGTTCCACAAAGAAGAAAGATAAAAAGCAGTGCATATAATTCACAAGTTAATAGCTCACACACTCCAGAAAGAAAAAAAAAAAAGAGGGGATAACATTGCCAGAGCACAGACATGAAAGGTCAAGGCAGACCAAGTTGCTGGCAATCACTGAACACAATAGAAGCACTGAAGAAATTTGTATTTAAAGAAGAATAAAACAACAGTAAAGAATTTGAATGAAAACCAGGTGAGCATTTCATTTCCCCGAATGAAAAGTGCTTTTCAAAAGTGTTTGTCCTCAGATAAAAAGAAGAGAAAGAGCAAAGAAGCGATGTTCCAGCAAGCCCACAGCAGAGCTCAGTTCTGGCTGCTGAGATGAACGCTGAAGTTGAGGGGACAGGGAGTCAAATCCTCCTGCCTTTCTCACGTTTACCTGCAAATTTTCCTGTAATTCCTTTTTGTATAAGCTACAGAAATCGTCAGTGGAGAACACTAGAAGAATGGAGACTTGCTGCTAAGTCACGGGGACAGCCTGTGCTCGTCTCACCTTTTGCAACCTGATTTTGCAGGGCTGTGTCCAAACGGGCGCCATTGCCATTCATCTCACGGCTGCGCTTCAGAACTTTCACCTGCAAATGGGATTACAAATGCAATCATTAGTGCAGATTCCCCAAGAAGCTTTCACAGTATTACAATTAGATTTCCCATTCTAGCAGCATCTAAATCAATATGATATGATTAGTTACTCTCATGGATTACATGCTGCTGTACAAAACCTTCACACACAGAAATCTGGGTAATTTAATCAGGCAGTAATGGATTCTGGGAATGCTCCCACTGTCTAGAAACTTAAAATCATTCTCTCTCTATAATAATTTGCCATTATGCACCTGAAGCTAAATTGCCTGACATATCTGACAGTGGATAGCAGTGATTAAAACAGGTCACTCTCATCAGCTAAAGTGGCCACTCCTTTTTTCACTCTGAAAACTGAATTTGAGGGAGAAAAAAAATCACCTTTAGTTGTTTTTCCTGGACTATAACTTAAGCTTTAAGCTGTCTCTTTAAATACATCTGTGTGCGTATTTGTGTGCGTGTGTGAGAAAGACAGAGTGTAAGTACTATCCGTTTCTCATCATTTTTGTCAAAGCAAGAGGAATATATGAACTAAGGCTCCTGGGGAAACGCAGCCAAGCAGGGCAGAAATGAGCACATAATTTCATTCCTCTGAAGGTGCTCAGCACTGCTGAGCAAGATGTTGAGAAGGGGGAACATTTCTGGAAGGGTCTTGAAAGCAAGGAGTCCTCGGCTGCCAATGTCAGCAGCTCAAAGGAGAGAGCAACGCTGCATGACGGAACTTGAACCACTGATGTCTGCTTTTCAGGAAAGAATTTGCACCTCATGTTTCCCCAGCTTGGTTCTGCACCTCTGTGCTGCCGCAGCTTTCTCCTGCAGCCATCCTGGGACTGAAAACAACCCTGAAAATAAATCGCTCTGCTCAGGGCCGCAATGGACATCTCACAGCGGCATGAGGAAAACACACAAACCCACGCACAGCAGAAGAGCTAAGGCTGCCTTTGAAAAATTAGGCCTGTATATTTTTAGGTAGACAGCACTCAGAAAAGGGCTGCTGTTCATCAGTTCTCCCACCAACGTGCCCCATCTTACACCCAAGGAAAGCAAGATTTTATGTTACTGTTGAGGACATTTCTTTTTCTTGCAGCGCTGTCCCATTGAAATAGTCTCGACCCACGGTGCCTGGGGACTCCTGCTTTTGAGAAGGATTTTTTCCTACAGTAAATTGATATTTCTAATAGCTAGCTGGAAAGCGAGGAAAGAAAAATAGCCATCCATGGAAGCTTTCCTAGGCAATAATTGCTGGCGAACTCTGCCCTCGTTATAAAATTCTACATAGCCTGCCATAAAAAAAGCCCCGTGATGCACATACACTTTTCACCTCTATATTCTCTCTAATAGCCTCGGTTGTATTACTCTTTTCAGATATGCTAACCAGCAGAAGGGTTATTCTTCACCCTTTTTTAGGGTACAGCGTGGTCTCTGTGCTGAACCAGGCGCTGTGTACGGCAGGGCCTCCCTGGTGTCCGGGGACATGCTGTGACCCCAAAACCCAACTGGCATGACTGGGCGCCTTAGTCCTCCTCACAAATCTCAGTGCCCCATTGGAGGCACTGAAGGAAATCCATGGAGGTCATTAACCAAAGGAATCAATTCCAGTGGTGTTTGGGCAGGAGGAAGTGGGTGCTGCTGGGCACCTCGTACCGAAGGAAAGGGCTGACATTTAATTGGACCCTTGCATTACTATTAATAAACAATAAAGCTATTAAAGCATATTAAATGTTGGCAATGTACTTGTCAAAATGGATGATCTATAAATCAATATAAACAGCAGTGACAGGCGGTAATTGAATTCCAGTGGTCCCTCAGCACATGCTAAGTACAATACACTGAAAATAAAGTAGGAAAGCTGAAAAACTGACACCATTAACAGTCTCCTGGCGAAACGCGGAGTCATTTGGCCCTTAATAGGGGTCAAACTGTGAATACGTATTGACTTCTTCTTTTAAAACAAGAAAATAGCTACATAAATCTGAGACTTCCCAAATTAGAACTGCCTGCTCAGAAAGTTCACAGTCTTTCTGGATGTGGTCGCCACAGAGTGGCAGACGCAGTGCTCCTCCGGTGGGTTCATTAGCAGGGCTAGTTGCTTTCATTGAGTTGGAAGAAGGATGGGTTTTGTGCAACCTAGAGATCCTCTGAAGTTGGTTCATCAGTTTTCATCTTCCATAAAGGACCAGCAAAAGCCTGTTGGGCAAGAGAAATTAATGTTAGCATGCTGCCAGGCTCTGGGTGGCTACATATCTTTCAAATTCAGATATAACAAGCCAGGCCTCAAATATCAGCAGAGGATGAGACAATCAGAATGGAAAGAAATTGGTGAAGTCGCAGCAAGCCTTTTAATGGAGATTCAAATGACAGCAAATAGATCATGACAGCTTCTGTGGATGAAATGAGGGCCTCATTTTTTATTTTCTCTTCATGTGCTCCACTCAGCAGCCTTTCGTAGTTGATTTTTACAACAGAGCCCTGTGCCACTGGAGTTGAGAAACTGTTGAAATGAAGGATCCGGGCATGTTCCTGAGGGCTATTTTGTTTGTGCCACCTTGCTCACAGGCAGACAACAGCTGCAATCAAAAATCACAAGGGATATTTGCATTCCAACAACCTTTCTGTGCACAGAGTGGGAAAGCTAGAAACGTATTAACGGTCGTCTGCATGTTGAATGATGACGTGCTAATAAGATTCAAAAACGTTGAGAATGGGAAAGCTGGAATACGGGCTTGTTGTTGGTGCAGAATCATTGCAATAGCCAAAGAGGACCTGATGTATCTCGCTTGGCCACCACCACCAGGCTAGAACTACTGCTTAACATGGTTAAAGTTCCTATTTAACAAAAGGTAAAACTTCATTACTGCCACTCCACACCATTGTGCCCTGCGTACAGCTCATGTTTGGAGGAGTGACAGGATGAGAGGCGCATTTTCTGGGACTTACTCTATTTTGATATAAAATTTTAAATTAAAAGGGAAAAAAAAACTGTAAGGAAAATATCAGGGAGGACAGTGTTTTCCTTTTAAATATGATTTACACTTTGAGATCAGCCAAGACTCATCTGACCTATCTGATGTGCAATTCTGCCTTCAGATTTGCTGAACATGTACAGATGTAACATGAAATGTTAAGTGAGCCCATGACAGAAAACCTAAAACCTTTAGAGATGATACATGGAAATGCAAGACCTCCATCGTCTGTACCTTGCTTGGGGACACTGGTCTGATGAAGCAGGTCTCAAAAAAGCCTGCAAAGATGCAGAAGGCTGGGGGCTCCCGTATCCAGCATCTCTGCCAGCCCCTGTGCACCATTTCCCTTCATCCCATCCTCAACTCTTCTGTTAGGAGCCATGTGTTACCTACCTGTGCTTTTAAACTGGCAGGAGCTGGGTAGCATGATGTACAAGAATAATATTGGTTTTAATCAACAGGGTGGCACTGACATATTGCCCACTAAAATAGATGAACTTGCCTTGACTTTTCCCTGCATTTGCATCATTTTTAATTTTTCTTGTGTGGAGATTTTTTTACTGTCATTTAAAAGGTGAGAATTTAGTCAACTGAAAGCAGTGCTGATTAGCTCAATATTATAATTGTGCTTCATGGACACCTACTGCTTGTATGTCGCAGCTCTCCAAATTCCCATTATACTATTAATTTAGGTTTTATGGTACTTCAGAGCTGAAGTATTAAAAAACTGCAATGTAAATGGAAAAAATTGCAGTGGCAATTTACCAAAGAGCTTGTATGGGGTATTATGAAAACAACAAAAAACAAAACAAGGGAGCCTGTTTGTGAAATGCAGAGCAAGTCTGCTGGTCTGTGAGAACAAGGGAAAACCAGATATAACATGACAACAGCTGCCTTTCCAACACTGACTACTGTGTGTCACTGTGCTGGGTTCAGGGCTCTGCACTCGCTCTTCAGTGCAGATGGAAGAAAATGGTGGCCCAAAGATACCTGAACAGAAGGCACGTGAGACCACTCACAATGCCTTAACAAAATCTCTCTATTCAGATTTCCTTTCTCCAGCATCTGTGGTAGAAGAGAGGCAGCCTGTTGAGATCGTGTTAACACTGTTCACATTTCCATGTGTTGTTTTCCCAGCCACCACTCTCAGAGAAGGTTTTTGTACCATAAGAGGAACCTTAACTCCCCAAAGACTTACATCCTCAAGGGTGCTACAATGTCAGCATTTCAGTTACTGCTGTGTTTGGAGTACCATTCTTGTGAGCACCCAGCCCAGCATAATCATACCAGACATATTTTGCTCCAGCAAAATAACCCTGAGACCTGCCCTGCAGAGTCAGAGGCCAGAGAGATGTTCCACTGACCTTGCTGCTGTGAACAAGCTCCCTGGGTGGGTGACCTCTGCAGCTCTCCGTGCTTGGGGCCAGGAAAGGGAAACTGTACAAAGAAATTGTTTAAGATGAAATGACCGACGCTCAGATGAAGTCTTACAAGGAAGTGTGATAAATCTATCTTTGCTTCATCTGTACTTGGAATGAAACCAGGAAACAATTTATTTTTTACAGGAATGCACCATCTCATTTTGTTATGAAATAATCATCTCTTTGCAGTGAACTAGAAAGGGGTTTCCCTGGGGGATCTCAGGAGTGAGTAAGCCACTAGGAACCATTCCAAAAGCAGTAGCTCCCTGGGTAAAGCAAGAGCTTTCCCTTTCTACTAGCCCTAGCCCAGATCCTAACCTGTTTCTAGCCCTTACTCTGTATCTACCCTTAATCCTAACCCTTCTCTTTCCTTTAAAAGAAGGATGACAGGGTTTTTTTCTAATAAAAATCTAGGAAGACTTTTCAATCCATGTTTAGGATGAGGGCTGAAAGAATGAGGTGTCAGTACTGCCATGTCAATGAGGCTGGAATGGGGTTGCAAGAGGAAAGTAGAGGTTGCAGAGCTGGTGGCTGTGAGGAATGTTTTGTCTGGGTAAAGGCTAGAGCAAAATTACCAACTTTCAGCCCCAGCTAGGTTCAGGATTAAAATTAGGGTTAGGGTTAAAAGAAAAACTGTAGAGCTTCATTTGCAGTGGGGCAGGAAAGGAATCAAAGAAATCAAAGGATGCAGCAGCAGAATATTTGAAATGCATCTGTTATGCTAATCAGCACCAAAAACTTACGGGGTGATGAGGAAGGAGCGACACTCTGCTCAGTTGCACTTCTGCACCCAGTGATGCCTCCTGCAGAGCAAAATGCCTCCCAAATGCCAGGTGCCCTTCCTCCAGCACCAGCCAATGTGTAAAGCCCTGAGATAAGGAAATGAAGGTATCTTTCTTTCAGTATTGTTTAAGGACTGATTATCTACCAACTGTATTCTCTGTAATTCCTGGCCAACAGGCAGGGCCAACTCTGGCTCCTGGGCTAAACACGCTGTTGGCTTGAAAATATAAGACTTAAAAAAAGTGCATTGCTCAAAGTGCCTAAAATGGAGCCTGACAAAAGGAAAACAGTAACTAGCCAGACACAACCCAGACGGAAGCACATTTCTGGTTTTCCCTAGCTTCATTATTCTTCACTTGTTTATTAAGAACAGCAATGACTGGTGTCACCAGTCTCTGGAGGGTGTTGAACCAGAGCCTGATAATTGCTCACCTATCAGCTAGCCCAGGTGCAAAGAAGTGATGTAAGGGTGCTTTTACTGTCTGCATGGCTGCTCCTGCGTATCAAAGACCTACTGACATAAGCAAGATCCTTGATTCCTGCCAGGAGAAAGCAATTGCAATCTTATTGTTCTCTGGACAGGAGGACAAAGAGCTATTTTATGTGAACTACAGCCTCACTGCAAGAAATCAAGTCCTTTTGGTGGTTATGAATGTAAATACACATCTCTTCTCAAGATGAGGATCATAGATTCCAGGAATTGTTTCCTACTTTACATTTTGGGTAAGAAGCCGATTCTGAGCTTGGAAAATCTGCACCTTGAAGTGAAGAACACTCTTCTCTTCCTCTCCATGATTGCTAGGCATGGGAGTGAGAAAGCAGGCTGAGTCCAACTATGGCAAAACCCTTGGGAGGATGTGCAAAACCATTTTTTCATTACAT
This sequence comes from Apaloderma vittatum, assembly GCF_000703405.1. Taxonomy (NCBI): domain Eukaryota; kingdom Metazoa; phylum Chordata; class Aves; order Trogoniformes; family Trogonidae; genus Apaloderma; species Apaloderma vittatum. Next base: position 51,754 of record NW_009715492.1, on the reverse strand, counting down.
AATATCTCTGCAAGACCTTTGCCATTAAAATATGATTAAAAGCGCTGGCCAGGAGAAGTTCACCTTTAGAAAATGACACTTACAAGAAATCACTTCCCAAACAGATAGTTGCCTGAGTCCCTGAGATGAAGAAGAGGTTTGATGGATGAGAAGGCAGTATTAAAATGTCTCCTCACATAAGAAAACAGAACGAGAGCAATCATCAGAATTTATCAGCCAGAGAAGAGCAGAGTGTTTTCTTGGCACTAAAGGGACCCAATACACTAAATCAAAACCAGAACACAGGCTCACGAAAGAAAGAGGCAGATATCTCTGTCGTATAAATGAACTTTCTGGAATGGGGTTTTATTTAAGCACACACTATAGCGACATCTGAGAAAGACGTAACGAATCATAGTCGAGCACAAAGTTGATATCAACATTGGAACCACAGCAATTCATGAAGAGCAAAGGCCCATCTGCCAACCTTACTTTGGAGTTACACCTTTATTATTTTGTATCTACCTCTTTGCAAAATTTCAGCTCCTTGTAACACCTGAATCAACACCTGTGTATTTGTACTTCACCCATTTTGAATGCATTCAGCCTAAAATGTAGTCTAGGCTCACCAAAAGTCTGTCTTCTGAGGGCCACATGAGCCTCCCAGTGAAAACAAGAATGATCTCTAGCTCAGAATTTGCTGTGTCTTGGGAAGCCACAGCTACATCCACAGCACATCCCGACGCACAGCAACGATGCATCATCGCCACTGCAATCCCAGAAATTACGCTTGGTGGGTAAGCGGTGCCCTGAGACTGCCAGGCAGGGTTCCCACTTGGACCAGCCTCACCTCTTCCCTACCGCACGTGCAGGCAGTCACGGTGGGGCATCCATCCAAACCACTCACTGCCCTCTTGGATTAAAATACACTGCAGACCTCACACTGAGCCTCTCAGGAAAGCAGTTTGAATACTGTTCTTTGTTAGTACATGTAATATATTCACTTCGATGCTACATATAAGCCTTAACAGATGAGCTTCAATGGTCAGACATTTAAGCTTTCTGGGGGTAAATGTCTACACCATGATCTAAGGTTCCCTGCTTTTTTTAAGGCTACTGTCTTTGGACATGGCTCTTCCTGAACGGTTTTAAAACTTCTCTTTTGATTATATGCCAAATAGAAAAGTATGACCATAAAATTTCTTCAAGGATGATAAATTGAGTCTTAAATCAAACCAGACTTGAGCCCAAACATGACTTTTGCATGGCTGCTGAGTATTCATCCTTTTAAAATATAAAACATGACTTCAGTTACCTAACAGAGACATACAGACTATGTGAGGCTTCCCTGAATGTAGATGGACAGAAAAGAGCCACGCAAGGACTAAGGCTTTGGAACAGCGACATGAGTGACATACGTAGGGGAAAGATGCTTAATAGCACTTTGGGTTAGAATAAGTTCTGAGAGCCTGCAGACATTCCTGGGAAAGGTCACATACAAACCTCTGCTTGGGAGTGGGTGAGCTGGCACCCACTGCAGCCATCTAACTTAACTTTAACTCCAGCACTGATTAGCCTCCTCCTCGCTCCCCTGACGAGCGGCCTGCAAATAGCATCAGACCTGACCTACTTCTGCCTGCTTAGCTGCAAATTTCAGGTATCATGATCGGAGCCTTCCCACAAAATGTCAGATTTTTCCTCCTCACTATTCAGAGACATCAAATAAGCCCAAGGACCCCAAAAGTGTTTCTCTGAACTGGGGAGGAGAGGGAGGAGTGGGCTGTGGCGCAGAAGGTGACCCAGCACGCTGCAGCTCCTTGGTCCTGGGCGTTCACATTGTCAGACAAGTGGTGCTGGCAGAGACGAGTGACGTTTGCAAGGCATGACTTACACATGTGGGTGAGCACAGCCTTCTTCCCACAGGCAGGGAATGGCTTTGTAATGAGACATGGGAGCTTGAACAACATGCTTGACAGAACATTTATTCAGTGAGAAGTACTATACAAACGCTATGTCTGTGTTGAACTCATTTTAGTGCTTTGAAGGCTGAGAGGAGCTGGAGTGAACAGGTAAGGTCATCAGCTAACTCAGGAAAAAGTTGTATTGCTGCAGCTCAAAAGCACTAGATTTGTTTTTTACTGCTGAGCTCTGCCTTCTGGGCAAGAATATCCAGGGACAGCTGGCCAAACACAAGTTTTGTCACTCGGTTCTTCCAAGGATATGTCACCTCTTTGTCCCAGTCATTAGGATTTAGGCTGCAATTAATATGGTCGTTTGGGGAGTTAGGATAAGATAATGAATTAATTAGTTTTAGAAGTTTGTATTTCATCTCTATGACTTGACCTTTTATCATTTCTTAATGGGATTTTTTTTCATCCCTCTACAGCCACACAAATTGAACACCAAATTTAAATAGAGCAGTTACAATGTCATCCTAGCCAGAAGTAAAAATCTCCATGATGTAGAAATAACTGCATCACATCAATATTAGAAATTTTCCTATTAATAAATATCACAGAAAAGAAAAAAGGCTTGTCCTAAGTGAAATGCCATAACCTAAAAATTCCAGCAAAGTCCAGTTCCTAAGACCCTTACTGTCATGATTCCACTAATGTAAGTGGGAATACAAGTGCAGACCCTTAACAGGATATATTTTTATGGTATGCCATGTACAATGGTCCATCCTTGCCAGGAGCGTAAGGTCCAGTTGAAATTTTTCCCCACAGATAAACTGGTGCCAGGAAAATCAAGAAAGACTAAACATGTGGAGTTGAGATGTTATTTCAATATTTTGATGCTCTCATCAATATGTACAGATCCTACTATTTATCTTAACTCTCTTCAATTTCGTACCATAACGAGTTTGTTAAATCAACACATACAAAGTCTTGCTAGGCACATGGCAGAGTCTGCTCTTAATTTGACAAAGTAGTTGCAAAGCAAAAATGATTCCTCTTTGAAAATTATCGGAGATTTCTGTAAAGATTTTGAGATTTCTTATGTTGTAGCAAATTTCACTAGTGCCTAGGTTTTTTTATACAATTCCATTAAAGAAGATTAAGAGATTATGAAGAAATTACTCATTCATATAGAAGACAAAATGTGGAATTCATTATTACTGGGGAGTCTTGGGAAAGCTTTTGCTGAGGCCACTTCTACAAAGGCAGCAAATTGATGGTGGCCACAGATTTGACAGACAAACTACATTTGAGTAACAAAAGTACCTATTTACGCACTGTTTGCAGACAAATCCTTGATTGCATCCTGGAAAATCAGTGAAGCACTTCAACTACTATAGCTATGTATAAAAGGGCTGAATAATTTTATGACCAGCAATAAGAGCATTTTTACTTTTGCAGATAAAAGAAACTTGTATCAGGCAGAAAGATGATTGCCACAGGCATTAAAAAGAAATGAGTGTGAGCATATATGTGAAACATTGTGTGCTCAACCAGGTTCATAACACTTGGGTGAATATATCATCAAGTTTTCTGCTAGTATTCAATTTCACTTTCATTTCCTTCAGGTGAGATCCATTCTCCTGGGTTCCAGAAGCTGGTGAAGGCATTGCCACCCTGAGTGTTTAGACTCCAGCAATGGGTGGAGAAGGTTACAGGCCATTAAAGGTCATTTAAAGCCATTTAGACAAAGATTTTTTGATTTAGACACTTCTCTGTCTCCTCTAGGCTTCTGTAGGGAACAAAGTGATTCCATGAGTCTACTAATCTTTCCAGCAAGGATGTAGGTAACAAATGTGAGGTCTGAGGGACTTTTATGGACCCCTTGAAGTCCTCTTCTCAATATGACACAACAACGAAAAGGTGACAGCCCTGTTTAGTGTATTAGTCTTGTTTCCTGGGAAGTGGGAGGTTCTGACTTCTTGGACAAGGATTGAACCTTTGTTCAGCAATATGTTCCAGATAGCAAATACTTATTACAAGGATTTAGTCTGAGGATGTTAGAGACTCACTTAATGAGACATTAGGACACATTAAAAAGTCCTCAAAATATTAGCCAGGAATGTCTCAGGTGGACCTGAATCTGCCTTGGAAAGGGAGAAGGACTAATGCCTCAGGTGCCAGCCTGGGCCTTGCCCTGACTTCTAAATATGGGATTCAGTTCACAGATCATGTCAGGGAGTAACTGAGTCCTGACTCCCCACCCTGGACCTCAATGGAGCCATCTAGCCCTGTATTTTTCATTCTCAAGTCCCCAGGGTTGTCTGACATTGATCTGTTATAAAGATGTGTTTGAAGGAGCAACAGTGTGTAGTGAGTTGCTGCAAATGACCAAGAAGACATCACACTTCACAGAATCACAGAATCACAGAATGTTAGGGATTGGAAGGGACCTCAAAAGCTCATCTAGTCCAGCCCCTCTGCCAGAGCAGGAACACCTACAGTAGGTCACACAGGCATGGGTCCAGATGAATTTTGAATGTCTCCAGAGAAGGAGACTCCACAACCTCCCTGGGCAGTCTGTGCCACTGCTCTGTCACCCTCACAGGGAAAAAAGCATTTTCTAATGTTTTTATTGAAGCTCCTACGTTCCAGCTTGTACCCATTGCCCCTTGTCCTGTCATTGCATGTCACTGAAAAGAGCCTGGCTCCGTCCTCCTGACACTCTCCCTTGACATATTTATAAACATTTATGAGGTCACCCCTCAGCCTCCTCTTCTCCAAGCTAAAGAGACCCAGCTCCTTCAGCCTTTCCTCATAAGGGAGATGTTCCACTCCCTTCATTATCTCTGTGGCTCAGTTTTTAAGTGTTCACTTTTCAGTGATGCTCACACAAGCAATAGGGCCCATTTGAGCCTCAGGGAAGCTGGAGAATCATCCCCCTCCCAGAGCAGTGCAGCACAGGACAGAAACACACCTGAGACATTTCTCTGACAGTATTAACTCTGATAATAATGTCTCCAGTTTGGAGAGAATATATTTCTCTTTCTCAGACTGAAATAAAAACTTTGTATTTTGAGAGCTTTACATAAATTACAGGAGTTAGATATACTATGCCACAAGCACTGTCATGCTGCACGGGGCCTCTGCAGTTCTTTGGATGTATTTGTCTATAAATCAGGTCCTCCAGAAAGTAAAAGAGGGTGATCTCTCCATTAATACTCTGCAGCATGAGAGGCACAGTTCGTTGCATGGCGGCAGTGGGGCTGTACGGCTGAGAGCACCTTGTGGGAGCAAGAGCTTGCACAGCACCTACTGCAATGGGGCCTCAAGGATGTAGCTGTGTCACCAGATATTCAGCAGCAGCTTCTTAAACAGCTTTTTCCATTTTGAACAACTGCCCTCCCCAAATAGGCTACATCCTTTTTTCCCATCGTTCCAGCTGCAGGCACCATGCTACCGTGAAGCCAATAGAACCATGTATAGTTGTTCCTCTGCTTTCCTGCACCTGCAGCTCTACCAGGACAAGGGAAGAGATCCATGTGCTCACTTTGCATGCGCAGGGAATTCTGGTTCAGAGGACCAGAAACTGAGCCCTAACAAGGATTATACACTTTAAACTGAAATTTCTTCCCTGGCTTGGTCCAACACCCTTGGAAGGTCAGAGCACAGTCACTGGTGAGTCCCCCGGCACAGTGCGAGGTCTCTACAGTGCAGATCATCTGTTTCTTTTCCTAAGAGGACAGTGCGAGGCCACCACTTTAAGTGACTTGACTTAGTTGCTCGCATGCAGAAAGAATTAATTTGCAGTGGCTGTAAAGCAGCAGGACAGCCAGGTGCAATCATGAATCTCGGCAGCTCTTCATATTTATATTAGGCCCTTTGCAGCTGCTCTAGAGGCGCCTCACTAACTCTGAACTTCCTCTGAATACCAAGTGACTCTGGCTACATGCAATGCACTGTCCCTTCTCTCAAGAACACACACATAGCAGAAAAAGATAAAATAATCAGAAGAATCAGTTGGAAACCTTTTTGCTTTTGAAGAAAAAAACAAGGTAAGCAATTCTTCTCCCACAAGAGCAGTGTGAGGGAATGGAATAGGCTGTATCAGGTCTTTTCTGCAATCAGGTCAGGGCTGTCATATATCAGAACCAAAATCCCTCAGGAGGTGGGAAGCTTGTTTTCAATCCAACATTCACAGAATCACAGAATGTTAGGGGTGGAAAGGGACCTCAAAAGATCATCTAGTCCAGCCCCCACTGGAAGTAGATAGGTATGTATTTACATCTGTGTACACATATAATGTATGCAAATGAGACACATCAGCAGAAAAGCTTGTACAAATACCTAGGCATGCTCCTTCACTGAGCCAGAGTGTGGTGATGGGATGCCAGCTACATGAACTTAGTTTGGATCCAGCTTCTCTCCATGACTCTGTTGCTTTCTAGACTGCTAACACAAGTAGGGCTGCCTGATTGAGGTGATTCATGACCCACTCCCCGAATGGTTGGCCAGATTTTGTGCCAAGAGTTATATGATTTAGGTTACAGACCACACTTTTACACCTTCACTTACGCTTGTGTTCCAGCACCTTCTAGGTACATGTGGACTACAGGTGGCTTTAATGCAGCCCTGCATTTTTGATTCCTGCTTTGCTTCATCCTTCAGATCCATGTGGTAGCACACATGAATCTGAAGGATTCAGGCAGGCATGTAGGCACTTTGCTCACACATAGCCGGGGATTGAGCAGATGAGCTGACCTTTCCCTTGCCTGAAATCCATCTCCCCGTTACAAGTGGTTTAAAAGTTTGCACCATAACATTTTGGCAGGATGTATAATTCTCAAAATTAAAACAACCTTAAAAAGATAATGAAAAGGTACTAATGGCCTCTGGTTAAATGTGTCCTGACAGTGACCTCTCTGCCTTATCTCATGTTGCAGGATGGGCTCAGGAAACCTGTTGGCTATCCAGGTCCTAGCAGACAAGGCTCTAGACCAGAGGACCTCTGCAGCCATCTGACCCATCCCAGACCATTCAGGTGGCCCAGCTGCACTTTAAAACGTGTCTGAAGGGGTCTGGGGAAGAAGCCACACGCTGTAATCTGTTAGCAGAGGGAGATGGATGCCTGGACACGCAGCCAAGCAGCATGAACCAGCCTGAAGTGGATCCATATGTATAAGTTTATCTAAGAAAAGCTAAAGAAAAGTTTATTGTCACGGAGTCAGGGAGACCAGCAGCCAACATGATTGAAAAGCAAGCAAGGAATAAACAGAGCAGGTACCTATTCTGTGCCCTGGAGACACACTGCCAGCCTGGCTGCCCTTGGCCAGGAGCCTGCAGAGGTGCTGGGTGCAGGCTGTGTCATTCCCAGTCCTTGGCTCTCTGTACTCTCAGTACTTAACTAGGTGCTCTATATCCCCATGATGGTGCAATTCCTCATCCACATACGTTTCTTGGGTGTGCTTTGTATCAAAAAGCTTGTGCTCCTGCCCTGTTGCTGTATGATATTCAAATACGACACGGAACTGGAGGACTCCTTTTAATATTAGTAAAAGTTCATTATTCCAGAGCCTCAAGGGACCTATGTTCTCCAAGCCTGTCCTACCCACAAGAGCAATGTACCCAGCCCTGCTCTTTTCCTTCCTCTAAACATTCATCTATTTTATCCAGTGATTTAGGGCATCTCTGAACCTTTCTGAATAAATTTATTCAATAAAGGCCAAAATAAACTTCAACAGCCTGTAGAGATCTGGATTGCCACTAAATAGATGTATAAAGAAAGGGAAATATGAGTGTTTTGATGCTTGGCCTCAAATTGCTGGTGCCTCTCAAATCTCCTGCTTAACTAACTTGTGTCATCTGTACTTTTCAGCTCCACCTGTGCAATCATTTGCAGAAACATTATTAGCTGTTTGATTTTTTCCCCAGTTTGCTTCCATAGCAACATCCATCAGGGGGAGAACAGCAGGAGCATATGGGGAAGTTACAAAGCACATTTTCTACAAGAAAAAGAGGCCAAAGCATTTAACAGACAGCACTTAGGTTTCCCTTAGTAACTGAAAATCCAAAATACCTCTCTTGTTTCAGTATGTCCTAGTATTAATTAGGCTGCTTAACGATGTACCACTGCAGGCTGGAAGTAACACTTGGGTTGTCTTTAATTAATCAGAGTACTGGAACATTTCTTTGAGATTTAAGCTGATTGCCAAAACACAATCTTGTTACATTTTTGTGTGCACGTTTTACAAGCAAGGCTCAGAGCTGTTAGACAGCTTTTGACATGCTAAATATTGTGGAAGAATTTCTGCATAAAGTTCCAAAGAGAAATGCAAGAGCTGAAAATTATCTGTTTGAATAGTTTGAAATCCATCACCAAGGAATAGCTTGAAACTGTCAGGTCAATTTTAGAATAAGTATATGAAAAAAATAAAAGTGTATCTCCTGCTTAGTCATTTCTCTCCTTGCCAGTAGCAACCTATATACCATGCACACTGATATTTTATTAATGAAAATTGTACTGGTATTCCTCTTTAGTTTAAAATACAGCCCTTGAAGCTCAATATGAAAATGTAGTTTTGAGGAAACGGAAACACCACCTCCCTACTCCCTAGTCTATGAGGGCAAGATGGAAAACAATTTGCAGCATATCAATGTTGGAGAAAGCTAAGAGGTGAAATAAAATAACCAGACAGACATGTCTGGCTCTTGAAAACCTCTCTCTGAAACACTAACTGTTGCTAGGCCTTTTTTAGTAAATCAAACACTCCACTCGTCTCTTGGCTGGAGCCATGTTTCTGCCACTGTGTGTCTGCAATGGAGATGTTGATGTTTTGGAGGATGTTCTGTACTGCGTAAGCATAAACCTGACAGGGAGACTGATGAGACTGCAGTACAGGATGCTGGTGGGGATTGAATTACTGGTGCCTGGACAAACACCCTGGAAGGTGTTGCAGAGATGCATCCCACTGGCAGGCTGTCATTTGTCCCCGCTGTGTAAGCTAGCTTGGAAGCACCATCGGTGCTGAACGTAGCATGAGACACACCATAATCCTCCTGGAGCCACTGAGGAATGTTGTCAAATGTAGGTATGGTTTCATCTTTATACTTTCCATCTTACCTTATCAATTCCCTGCTTTCCTTCTTCCCACATTCAAATTGTTCCTTGCTTCACACATGCTGCTTCACCCTCCCCCACTTTTTTCTCACCGTCTCCCGTTGTCTTTTCTCTGCCTGGTCCAATTGTTCGCTTCTGTCCATACCTGCCATCCTTTAGAAACAGCTCTGCCCCATTCAATCCTCCCACCAGGGCAACCGCCCTTTTTGCAGCAAGTTTAACAACTCTTTTGAACCCCACCACATGAAACTCTTCTGTACATCATCACCTTCTCCTAAACCTCTGGCAGTCAGTCCCCAGCTGAGTCTTGTCTCTACCACCCCAATGCCACCTTCTCACCTCCCAGAGCCCTTTCACCACTCAGGCAGCTCTCCCTCTGTCCCTCCACCTGGTAAGGGCAGGAGGTGTCTCCCATTAAAGGTGAGGAGAGTAAAATCCAGTGAAACATTTCCAACTTATCTGGAAGCCTCCTGACAAACATCACATGCTCAGGGTCACTTTGCCATATCCGAGCCAGAGCCCAATGCACTGCCCTGCTGCTTCCATTACTTTTGCAACCACAGCAAGTTGCTGCAATAGGACCCTTTAAAAGCTCACGAAAAGTCAAAAGTTGCCAAGAAGTTCGAACTCTGACCTTGGACAGCTATAGAGGAATATTGGTTGCTTGTCTCTGGCCAAAGTGAACCGACTTAGAGCTATTTGGGTACATATAGCTCCAGCCACTGCTGGAAGTTGCTCTTTATTTGTGCTACAGTTTTTGCTTTTTGAAACAGACAAACATCACTTTCTCCTCTTTCTACTCTTGTGTCCAGAATCTCAAGGGTTTTCTGTCCAGCGACAAACTCTGCCATTACACAGCCATGTAAAAATAACTCACTTGCCAATCCACAACCACAAGCAAAACAGTGAGGAACACGAACAGGTAATTGCACTGTCTGTGACTCAGGATGTAAATTATTGGCATTTTATATGTAGTGTCAGCTGTTCCTTTTAAAAACAAATCAACCTACCCCCCCCACATACCACCCAGTCCCCTGATTTTGAAGGAAGAACCAGTTTATTGCCATTTGCCAGTTGTTTGCATTTCAAGTGGAAAACTTTGAGTGGCCAGTCCTGCCTGATGAGAAAAGGGTTAAGGTTACCTGGAGGACTAGCCCTTCTTTAACACCTGCTCCTCTGATATTACAACAGATCTCTCAGAACCAGTTTCTATTAAGGATGGCATAGGCAGAATCTATCCACCTAGAAGTCATCAAACACGAAATAAACAGGAAAGCAGTATCTCTCTCCCTTTATTTAAAAAAGCACCTGCTGCATCAACTAAGTTATAGCACAGATAGAACGTGAAAAATAAGAGCTGGCAGAAACTAAATTGGAGGAACAATATTTCAGTTGTTTCTCCTACAGGAGCAACCCTTGTTGGACTCACCATGAGGACAGACAGAGCCAGGCTCTCCACCCTCCTTGGCTTTCAGAGGCAGCTCTGCTAGCAAATGCTGGCCAAGGAGTGCCCTTGGCCAAGGCTTAGCAAAAACAAAGCCAGGAAAGCACTGGGCAGCCAAGAGCAGAGGGTCTGAGACAGCCAAGGCTGGCTAACACAGCATTAGGCAGGATTCCTCTGTGTGTCTCAAGGCGTCACATGGAAAAGCAAAAACGAATTGGTTTTGTTCCAAATAAGACCCTAAACTTTTGCTGCACCAGAGGGGTTTTAGCCACTATCTTCTAGTTGCCTACCTCTGCTAGGGGGTATTCTTCATTTCTTAATGTAAACAATATGTCATTTATATATATTGTAAGTGGCATTTAAATATATATAATGTAATTACATATAAGCTCTGGAGGGCAAATGAGACCCATCCTTTTTTTTTTTTACTACAGAGTGATAGAAATAGAAGAACTGATAGGATTTCATTATTAGCAAATTAGAATAAGAATAATGGCATTATTACACTCATGTTATTACACTGCCATCATTATTCAGACTTTTCACTTCTAAAGTGTGCTAAATGCTGTGCAGAAAACCACAGGGCTACATTCAGACTGTCAATTCTAAGGATAGGATTCAGCTCCAGGCTAAATCAAGGTGCCACCATTTAAGCTACATGTTTAAGCTCATACTGCACTCAAGGGGAGCATAGTCAATAGAGTCAGCGGAGCACAAAGAATGATGCAACTCACTCAAGCAAAGCCACCTCTAGAGTGATTCAGTTGCCTGAACATAGACATCAAGTACTATTTGAGATGCTGTAGGCACCTTGCTGGCATCCCAGCAGTGATCTCACAGGTTTGCTGCTGTATCCACCAGCCTAAGCAAGTGTTTCAAGTATTGTGGGGCATCTAGAATAGTACGAGTATTTGTTTGGGCACTCTCAATAGCTGGGAGGACAATTTGCTCTCAGGGCTCAACTGACTGTATTCAGTCACCTAAACAAAGGTTTCTAGTGATGTTTGAGTTGCCCAGGAATCTGCTTCCTCTCATATGGTGGCCACACCAAAAGGGCACAGCTACCCTGTGTTGTATCTATCAGCTTGGTGAAGTTTTCTCAGATACCTGCAGAGCATCTCAAATTGACCTCTCTTAACACAGGCACATACATCCCACCTTACACTGCCTGTCCTAAGTGTAGGACTTCCTAATCCCTAGCGATGGATAGGTATCTCAGAGAACTCCCTAAGATTAGAGTATTGGAGTCAGATGCTCCAGGGTATCCATCCTCCAGGGCCTGCAGAAGACCTTGTCCTGGACCAGCTTGTGCAGGAAAACTGACCCACTCTGGTGCTGAAGACAAATATTTCAGCTGCTGAAGTGTCATGCTGAAGCTAAAGCTCTTTCGTGTCCAACCCTCCTGATGAAGCCAACCACCTAAAGCCAATGACCCAAGATCCATGTTAATATAAGACTACTGTAAGATTGTAATGAAGAGGTCTGAGAATTGTCAGCATGAACATGAATCAATGAAACTGGACAAGTGGAGTCTTTCACTAGCAACCTGAAGGAGACCAGTCACAGAAGGGAGAGGAAGGACTGGGAGGAACAAGAGGACAGTTAGAGGACAAGACTTCACACCTTCACTGAATCTAGACAACAGGGTGTAAGAAAGTGGGGTCAAGAAGCAGAGGAGACAAGTGTCAGCTTTATGAAGATGGGAAATAAGATAATTGGTTGCACTTTAGGAAGAAAGAGGCAGGAGAATAAAACAGGGAGAATCTGTGAGATGTATGAGTCCTCAGCAGGGGTCAGGTAAGTGGGGTTGGGGGTTTCTGCAGGGTAAGCTCTAGGGGCAGGGGTGAGGTTGAGGTTCACACTCTGGGTTTAAAGAACACCAATACTAGTGAGAAGAGTATGTGGTGCACAATTTTTTTGCCAATAAAAAAGTTTGTGAAAAAGGAGTACTTGCTTTATTCCCACAAATAAGTCCAAAACCCCCAAATGTTCACTTTATAATTCAACTCACCCTCTGTAACCATTCTAAATCCTCTCTGAGAACCACTATTTTTAATATTTTAAATAACTCTGCAAGGATTAAATAAGGATTTAGTGCTTTTATCTTCCTATGGAAACAACATGAGGCTCTTTCACCTGTTCATTGCTGCACGCACTTCCTTTCCTCTCTGTGTACGTGACAGTGATCCTTTCTATTCCTCTTCTCTGCAAATTAGCCTCACCAAATATTGGCACACTTAACAGCTGTTGTTTCTCAGTTTGCACAAAGCTGGAGTATTATTCTATAATGCTGCATAATTTGCCAACTCTCACACCTCCACAGTCCTGAAATCTTTTTCTCTGCATCAGAAGGCATTTGCATACCTCAGGTCATATCCAGCCTCCTTATGAAAACCAAATGCAAACTAAGCTTGCTTGTTTCTTAATGTATTAACAGCCTGAAATTCCTGTTATCTGAGCTGGTTGCAAACAGCCCTTGCAACCATGGACCCTGTAGAAGTGCCTTGGATGGTGGCTCTTCCAGAAGCCTCATCCCCCCCAACTCTGTTGAGAAAAGCCAGCGAGAAATTTTGGAATTTGCCCTGGGAGAAGTGCCCAGCGAACACCATGTGTTCAGTCATCAGAGTGGCGCGGCCACGTAAGTGTGTGACACCTGCCACCATGGTGTCACCATAGCTGTAGGCACTTGGCTCCAAGCAGAGGTCCACAGGGCTCAGCACCATAGAATCATAGAATGACCTAAGCTGGAAGGGACCTTAGAGATCATTTTAATCCAGCCTCACTGCTGCCAGGGATGCCACCTCTCGACTAGATCAGCCAACACATGGGGACCGAACGGGAATCGAACCCGTGACCTTAATGTTGTTAGCGCCATGCTCAACTGACTGAGCTAACCGGCCCCCTACCATGACCTGAGGCAGCGCCCTCTGTCCCCAGGGTGGTGGCTGCTGCTTCGTACATGATGCTGCTGGTGAGAGGACTGAGCTGGGTTGAAGGAGAGCAGCTGCTCCTAGCTGTAGGTTGAGAAGTGCATAAATCAGTTCAAAAATCCCCACCCATCTGACATTTAGAGATGTGAACCTCATTCCTGGCCACATTGAAGATGCCACCACCTTATGCTATATTGTAATCATGTGGTTTACAGACAGTAAAAGTTCCTAGGAGTCTTTGCTTTGGTCTGACCACATCATAACAATATATTTGGTGAAAGATGTGGATTTAGTGGTCTGCCCAGGGAACAAAATGTGCAGAAACAATCTGCCAGGTCATATCCACAGCCAGGAGACACAGGCAGAGGGTGGCAGGGGCATGGGGTGGAAGCTGGGGATACATTCTGGATCACACAGTGTGATGCTGGGGCTCCGCCAGAAGCCCAAGATCTTCCACGTGGCCCTAGCACTCTTCATGTGGTCTTACCAACAGAGAAACCCAGGCAGGATCCTCTGGGGTCAGAATTCCCTTCCCCATTGTCATGTGGAAGGTCTTGCACACCCTCCTATTGATTTAGGTTGCTACGTCTCTCAGGAAGATGTTTGCACCACCTCAAGCCCACTTTGGCTCATCCCTGGGCACCTGTAAATGTGCTGGCTCCAGACCCCTCCCTGGCTCATGGGCAGGACCTGCTGCTGCCACTCCCTAGCTCTGCTCACCTGCTCGGGGGCTGTGGGACAGTGTCCAGCAGTGAGGGCACAGCCCTCACCAGGGTTCCCCACAGCTCGACCCCTTGCAGAGCAGCCCTCACACTCATCAGAGTTGGAAGGGACCTCTAGAGATCATCTAGACCAACCCCTTTGCTAAAGCAGGACTTCCTAGAGCACATTATGCACGATTGCATCCAGGTGGGTTTTGAAAGTCTCCAGAGACGGAGAGTCCAAAACCTCCTTGGGCAGCCTGTTCCAGTGCTTTGTCACCCTCCCAGGAAAGAAGTTTTTCCTCATGTTTAGGTGAAACTTCCTGTGTTCCAGCTTGTGCCTGTTACTCCTTGTCCTCTCACTGAAAAGAGTCCAGCTCCCTCCTCCTTGCACTACCCTTTAGATCATAGAATCATAGAATCATAGAATGGCCTAGGCTGGAAGGGACCTTAGAGATCATCTAGTCCAACCTCCCTGTTTTGGGCAGGGACGCCACCTCTCGACTAGACCTGGCAACACATGGGGACCGAGTGGGAATCGAACCCGCGGCCTCGGTGTTGGATATTTATAGACATTGATAAGGTCTCCTTTCAATCTTCTCCAGGCTAAATAGTTCCAGCTCTCTCAACCTGTCCTTATAAGAGAAATGCTCCAGTCTGCCAATCATCTTTGTTGCCCTACTCTGGACTCTCTCCAGTAGTTCCCACTCCTCAGAGTCTGGAACTGGTGGTGGTACCCAAAAGTCCATCACACTCAGAAACCAATGTAACTGAAAGCTGCACACACAGCAGCTACAATACTGCACTATTTTCCCCCTCTTCTTTCTACAAAAACAGAGGAAAATGCTTTTTTCTTCTCCCCTTAGTTTGTGACAATATGTTGGACTGTGGCCACCTCAGTCATCTCCATGGCCAGTAACTGGCTGCTTGCTCATTCATGTGGCACAGCAGCACATCCAGAGGTGATGCCCTCCCCTGCAGAGTCATTCTGGACATGAAGCTGCAAAGGACCAGCGATCTCATATGAGGATTGTGTCCCACCATGCTGCCTCTGGGCTGAGCTGCCTCTCTGTGCCAGGCAGCAGAGCTGAGCACTGCCTGTCCCACACGTAGAAGACAGAGTGGATGTGACAAGGGGGAAAAATGTCTCACGCAGTACAACGTACTTAATTTTTCAGTCTTCGTGAAGTGTCAGAATTGAATTTCCAGATACACCACTCCGCTGTGAATCTGACTGTGAGGTTTAATGTTTCAAGGACATATGTTCTTTCTTGTTCAGATAAAGATGAAAACTCACAGGAACACCTGTTCTCATGAGATTTTTGTCCAGAAGTGGCAGAAAACTCAAGCAAAGAGTTGTTTTGTAATATCTCTGACTTTCTTGTTCAAATGTCTCAAGAGGATATTTTCCAGCACAGTTGAACTTAATGCTGAGTTCTACCTAGGTCTCAAATCCAAGTGAGTCCACATAATTAGGGTTTTTTTCCCCCCTCTTTTTTTAATAATGACTGGGGCTACTGAAAGAAAGCTCTGCCCCCTGCTTTAGCAGCCCTGCTCGGTGCTATCAGGAGAGTGAGGTACAAACTAAATCAAAGCAGTCACAGAGTAAACACAGCACAGAGCTGATTGCCCAGTGGCATGTGGTGGGGCAGGAGCAGTTCAACAGTTGGCTTCCTTTATTCAATCCTGATTTTCCACAGCCTTACCATGATCATACACAACTGGTAAAAAGGCAGCATGCTGGCACCACACTGTTCTGCGGTGGGCAGGAGGGCACAGAGAGCCTGGAATCTGTGACTGCTTTGACCAGGCTCTCCCTGACAGACACACACCTCTGGCTTTGGCTTTCTGTCTCTGAAATATATTCTGAAGTATATTCTGCAGACTGAATATAGCGTTCTTCAAAAGCAAAACCAACAAAAGCAAAACCACCAGGCATTTTAAGTTATCCCACCACTAGATTTACCACCATTATATGGCAGGAGTAAGATGGTGGGATTTGCTTATATTCCCACAGAGGTTGTAGCATGGAGTTTCCTGTAGGATTGGCTCACCCCCACACACACCTGCCCGTGGCACGAAGGGTACTGGGGCACGGTCTCACACACACAAAGATGTGTAGGCAGGATCTGTGGTTGGTGGTGTATGTCAGCTCTAATGGTGAAAGTTAGTTTGGGAGGAAATGAAGAAGAAAAGAGGAGAAAGAGAAAAAAAAAGAAAAAAGGAAAGGGATACTATATAAGACAGTTTGTAGTCCAGCAACAAATGTCTTACAGACTAGGAAAAAAGAACAATTGGAACGGGAAGACTAGGGTGTAGAAAAGCACAAGGGAGGGAAAGGGACAGGCTGCAGGAGAAAAGGAGAGTGAATAGATCTGAAGATGAGTGGTCTGAAACCCAGCCTGTCTTGGCTCAGTGCCTGTGAGAGTCCTTGCAAGACAGACAATTACATTCACAAGCAAGAGACAGGGATGAGAGAGAAGGGAGGAAACAGTGGATTTTATAAATTTGGTCTTGAAAATATACTCTAAGAAGAGCTTGATGAGACAGTGAGCAGGTCCCTGGGAAGTAACACCTCCCCGGGTCACCCACTGCTAAAACAGCATCTGAGAGTGCCTTCTGTAGTCTCAGTGATCTGTGCTGTAAAATAACCAGGCACAGACGCAGATTGTCCCAGGCACAGCTGTAAGGAGGAATTTGTGGATTAGCACTCCAAAATCTGACTCCTTTGGTCAGATTTTCTTCTTGGCACGGAGAAGAATTCCCCATGTGCACCTCCCTGAATTCCCCTTGTTGTGGTTTCAGCCCGCTCAGCCAGCAACCACGCAGCCATTTGCTCACTCCTACCCCTCTCCTCTGCAGGACCAGGAGTAGAAAATTCAACAAAAGGCTTGAGAATCAAGATTAAGGACAGGGAGGTCTCACTCACCAATTATGGTCACGGGCAAAAACCAGCAGACTTGGGGAGAAAACATCAATTTAATTTAGACAACGGAACCACCACCAGTTTACCAATCAATTAGATCAGAGTAGGATAGTGAGAAAATAAATACTATCAGATTTTAAAAACACCTCCCTTCTTCCCAGCTTCCTCCTCCCTCACTGCAGCACTGGTGGGCAGGGGATGTGGGTTGAGGTCTGTCCATTACGCCTTGTCCATGCCATTCCTTTCTTCTCATGGAGAGGAATCCTCACAATATTTCCCTGCTCCAGTGTGGTGTCCCTTTCACAGGAGACAGTCCTCAAACTTCTCCAGCATAAGTCCATCCCATGTGGTTGCAGCTTCTTCCCAAACTCCTCCAGCGTGCGTCCCTCCCGCAGGCTGCAGTCCTCCCACTGATGGGCTGCTTCAGTGTGGGCTCCCCTCAGACATGGCATGCTTCAGGCATGGTCCTCTGCTCCAGAGTGGGGTCCTCTATGGGCTGCAGTCTGGGTTGTATGCCACCGTTAATCTCCTTGGGCTGCAGGACCTCACCCTGCCATCTCACCATGGGCCTCAGAGAAACCTCTTCCCCCCTTGCCCTTCTCCTCCTCATTGCTCACCAGCCTTGGTGACTACGTGGTTGCTCTTCTCACCTCCCCCACACAAAGCAAGTTGGCCAACAAGTTTCCCCTCTTAAATATGTTGATCACAGAGGCACTGATTGGCCTGACCTTGACCAGAGCTGGGTCTTTTACCTGGGAGAAGCTCTGGAAGCTTCACACAGGAGCCACCCTCATAGTTCCCACCCTCCTGCTACTAAAAAAACCCACCAGCCACAAACCCAATTCACCTCTGTAGAGCATTTAGACTGCAGGTCAGGACCTGCTTCTCAGAAGGGGCACATACAGCATGTGTAATACCAAGGGCTCTCAGAATTATTTAGGAGCCTCTGAGTAATAATGTGGTTACGTTATGGAAGAATAATGATATCATACTTACAGACTCCTCCAATCCTGTGTAACTTAACAAAACCAATGACTCTCAGTTGGACAAAAGAGCAGTATAAAATCACTGCTGCCCATTGAGGCAGACTGGCAGGGCATCCCCGCCTTTGGTGCTCCCAGGATTCCAAATGTTACGCAGAGGTTTCAAAGATCTGCCTGCAGCCTCCACCTGCAATCAGCACTTTTATCTCAAAGACAGTTCTTGTCTCTGTGCCATTTCCTAGAGCTGTCAGGTAATCACAACTGTTTGTGCTCTCCCAACAGATTTCATGGCTACAAGGCTTCAAAATGAGACAGTCAGGCAATGAGGCGTTTCTCTGAAGAAGGCATGTGTTGACTAAACAGTTTAAGGTTTTTACTCACAGTAGAAATAAAATGGATTGTGTGTATCTGCCCAGTCCAAAGCTGGCTCCAGTTCCTACAGTGCAACTGGGAGAAAAGGTCTCCCTGGTTCTTCTGTTAGAGCAGGTTGAAAATGCAGAATAACTTCACTTAGGGTGTATACCCCTCAGCACCTAACAGGATGGATCTTGCCCTGCCATCAACTGTTCCTGGAAGGTGGGCAGCCTGTATGAAAACAAGAAATATGAGATTAGGTCAACTGGCAGCAATGGTTCCTGAAATCTTCTCTTAAATCTCTGAGCAGGTCTAGGTCCTTCCTAACTGCCCTGGCAGGCTCCCCTTGACCCAGGGAGCTTGACATAATAAGGAAATAAGGTGGCATTCCCTGCCCTTTCAAGCCAGAACATATTGGCTGGAGCTGTCAATCAGATGAGCAGTCAATAGCATTTGATGAACTCTAAGGTGTTACACCTTGGACATGATAAAGACAACAATTTCCTGCGTGAAGGTAAATGGCAAGAGTGGCAATCTGTGGAAAGGAATGATGAGAAACTCATTGGATGAGGGTAGAGGGCTGCGTCCAAGCTAGCCATGCCAAGGCTCCCTTTATATCAAACAGGAGAAAGAGGCAGGTTAGGGCAGAGTGGCATTTGGATCTTTCCAGAGCTGCCTTACATTTCTGGCCATTCAAGTGCCTGTGTGGTCAGATGATTCATGACTGGCAGGTCTAAAGCTTTAAGCAGTGATCTGATTTGCTGCTTTCTCCTACAGCTGTAAATCAGAAGCTTCTCCAATGGTCTCCTGAAAGACCATTGGTACAATCAGAGAGGTTTCCCATAGCCAGGATCTTGCTAAATTCAAAACAAGGTGCAAGGAAATACAAAACCAGAGCTGTGCTCCTATTTTTCTAGGAGAGATTTGTCTTGACAAGGGAAAACAGGTTTAAAATATAGTAGAAACAGACCAGCTGAAAAACATTTAGGAAAAAAACACTGATGCATTACTTGCACTTGATTTATTTTAAATGTTTGAGAGTAATGAACTGGCACCTCACTCAAATGGAAACAAAAGAGGAAAAGGTCTCGCACGAGGGAGTGGGGTGAGGAGGGAATAATCCTGATGCACACGTTGTTCTCTGAATGTAAACCTGCTTCACACTCCTGTAGGTTAACACACCCTCCATGCACACATCATTACTCTGAAAAGGTTTTATTTATGTTCATATAAAAGGAAAACTTCTGTTGCCCAGAAAAGATGAAAGAAAATTAAATCAGATCTGACACAGCCTGCTAGAAATAACAAGAATAGAAAATATGAGGCGGTCTCAGTGATAATTTTACTTTTCATTACAAGCAGTTATCCCTACCTTCTTGAGATGCACATGCTGCACACACACCATGTTTTCTGGGAATGGCTGGGCATGACCATAGGTTTGAGGACAGGATCCCAAAATTTGGGAAGAAGAAACAGATAACCTATAGAGAAAAAAAGCCCACTTGTTCATCAAAACCTTCGTCTCACTGCTTAGGAATTTTATTAGCAAAAAGAGTACGTACAGCTGATCCTTACAGTGCCTCTGCAACTCAAGAGCAGCGGTGAGGATTAGGAAAAAAAAAAAAAGAAAGAGTAATCCGTTATATAAATGTTTGCTTCCTTTTCTCTCTTCTAACCCCTGTGGCTCCAGGCAGCAGGAAGCCCGTGTGGAGCTGCGGTCTCGGCTGGCTTCTCTCTCCCTCGCCCCGGCAGCTCGGTGAGGTTCAGCGCTATCTGCTTGCGCGAGTAACAGCCTGTTCCATAGAGCTGCTCCCCACTACACGAGGTGGGCAGGTGCTGCGACAGCTCGTGTGAGCTCTTTGAGTCACTTCTGCAGGGCTTTTCTGCCATTATCCTCCCACAGCCCCCAGGGATATGATTAATTCATGGAGCGGCACCGAAGGCATCTTCCTGTGGCATATGGAGTTAAAATGTCCTCTTCACAGAGCTGCCTGGGGACAACTGTGGAATTTGTACAGACAATCCCACTAGGTAGTCAATCTTGTAAAAGCACTGATATTACAAAGTAAATACAAGTGATCTATTTGTTTAAGGTTATTACTGTGACCGACAGGGTATTAGAACAATCTTTCTACTGACAAAAGATATCAGGCCTGCACTCCTATTTGATGTTCTAGGCATGCTCTTTCTTCTTTCTTTCTCAGTCACTGAGCTTTGGGGTGTTCATCAAATTTGACTGATATGGAGATTGGAGTACACTGCACAACCAGCCCATTGAAATTCAATTCAGATATGGGCTTAAATTATAAAAAGAAACCTTAGCTAGTAATAACACTTTGATGTGCAGATGCATAAAAGTTTTAACTTCTACTTTCTTCTGAAACAAATCAGCTTCCAGTCATGCTATTTGATTCATATTTTATCTTTTAATACATCCAAAGCACGAATATTAAACATTGCCCTCTGTGGCCAGGAAAATTACAGTGGGTGCCAAATGAAGGCTTCCATTTCATCCTTTTATCAAGATTGTATATGGACGCTTCCCCACGACACAAATACACTGCCCAGAGTTCAGAGAAAAAAGGTCAGTCCCTTTATATGTAGCCCCTTTTCAAAAACATGCCATTTCTTTTGGAACTGGAACTGGGAATTTCAGCTAGAAAAAGACATCACCTTCCTATCTGCATTTTATATTCTAGCAGCAGACAGACCTAAGGAAAAAGTCAGTCCTGGACACAGAGAGCACTCAGACAGGCTCCCTCCACTCTGTGCTTTGCAGCCCGTGGCTCACTCTCTTGGCTGCTTTCTACTCTGAAGCATGCTGCCCTATGCAACTCTCTGCTTTGCTTCTTTATCTATCTTTGCTTTTGTTTATGTTTATTCTACAGTGGCACATCTTGCAAAATTCTATAATACTCTAACATCTCTGATCTGCCGTGCCAAAACCAAATCCACACCCATTCCAGGAAGAGTCACAACCATTCATTCACTCATGCCCACATCAGCCTCATTTTCTTCCTTGGGATCTGCCAGAACCCACCAGCAGGTGAATGACTCTTGCGCTCACTATCCTCAAGCCTAGCACTAACCCTAAACTCATCAGAACAATGATTAATTATCACCTAACTCTAATACACATGTCCATGCAGAAATCAAGCTTCATTCCAACTTTTTGGCTTTGTGGGATCCTGTAAATAAAATGTCAAGACTGCACTTCACTACCTCTAGCTGTCAGTCCCAGTTCTAGCTCTAAACTCAGTCTAGCAATACCCCTGTGCCCCCAGGATTAAACGTGAGGAATTCCTTCATACTGGCACTGATCTTGTTCCTGACATGATGACTCTTACAGGGTCCAGAAATAAACAGAGCTGATCACTAACCAGAAGATGTTTGCCCAGGTATCATCACTGATTTCAATATTTCATTCTTCCCCTCATGATGCTAACACAAACCATGTCTTTAATACTAAAAGTATTGAGTGTTGGCCAGAATTAATATGCCAGCATAAAGAAGATACTGAAGAGCTAGATTTATGTTTCATGCCTTCAATGACTGGGCTAAAGACTTGTGCCCGCTGGAGTGCTGGTTTCCTGCCTAGCAATACCATTTGTGCCAGAAATAAATACACAATGGCCCATGTCAGCCCATGAGAGCCTTACAAGGATGTCAGTGTATAACCCTCCTCAGGCCCTTAACTCTTGGCTTTTAAGCTGACGTCAGCTTTAAGCCAGACACGCATTCATCGAGAAGGTGTATCCCAAGGGAACCAGCACCCACTTCAACCTGTCAGGACCTCTAGATGTCAACCCCAGCTCTTTGGTGCTGTGTGCAGGCAGCATCTGAGCCAGCTGACACCATCCAAAGCCCAGCCAGAGACTCTGTTAACAATTAAACAACAATATCAATTGCATATCATGGCTCTGTTTAGTTTGCTAGTATAGATACAGCCAGAGATACAGTAATAAATATGACTGTGCAGGCCCCAAAAGCAAAAAGCACATTCTTTATCTCTCTTCATCTCTGTCTTAACTATAATGCCATAAACAATAACTTTTCTAGATAAAATACAAGTCATTCAACCCTCAGGCACCAGTCTTGACTTTAGTATGGAAAATTGGCAAAGTACAACGAAGATAAACAGCAAATGATTCATTTCCCAGGACTCCGTTGTAAATGTTATTGCTGGAAATTAAGTTCTAGCACTGATAAGGTAAAAGCAGGTAACTGCAGAACAGTTTAGATGAGAAAAAATATCTGACCAAAGGCCTTCGGTCCTACCTCCTGCTCAAAGTGTGGCCAGCTTCAAAGCAGAGCGTATTGCCCTCAGACTTGTCCAGGATGAGGCTCTGCAACTGTCTTGGCCACCCTGTTCCAGTACATAACCACCCTCTTCCACAAATACTGTCCTTAGGTCAAGTTGGTATTTCCCTTGGTGCAGGCTATGAGAATCACTTCTTGTCCCTTCATTCTACAGCTTTGAGAAGCAGGTGCATTTGTCATCTCCATGACCCCCCTGTCCCCAGAGACAGCAATTACATTTCCCTTAACCTTCTCTTATCAAGGGCAAAAAACTCAGTCTCCTAAGCTCTTCCTTACGTCTTATATGCTTGAACTTCTTTATCTTTGTGGCTTTCCACAGGACTCTCTCCATCTCTACTGTAGCAGATAGACCCAAAAGTGGAAGTAGAATCCAGAAATGGCCTCTCAAGTGCTGGTGCAGCCCAGGATGCTGCTGGTATCCTCAGCTCTGAGGGTCTAGCTCTTGCTTGGGCACAACCTGTTATACAACAGCATCCCCAGGTCCTTTTCTGCCCGCTCCGTCCCCTGCCTGCCAGTTTTCATGGAGTTATTTTTCATACAGGTGCAGGACTTTGCTCTTGTCCATGCTAAACTTTGAATTTCTTGTTGGACCACTCTTCCATCTTTTCAAGGCT
>NW_009715492.1:0-28457 GCF_000703405.1 Apaloderma vittatum | reverse complement strand
ACCGACGCCCGTCCCCGCTGCCCATAACCCCCCCCTGCCAGTCTGGTGTCACCCTTGTCTGTACTCACCTCTGTAATGAGCCCTGAGGAATGCCAGCTTTACTTAATTTGAACTATTGAGTGCACTTTGAGCCAGACGCCCACCTTGTAGCCAGTTGCTTTGATGGACAAAAAAGCCAGATGACTGCTGGGACCTGGGCTGCTGCCTGCTGTCCACTCTGCAGCCCTCAAAGTGTCCTGTTCGTGGGTCTCTGGAGTTTGCTCTGGGCAGAGCTTTAGAGCAGGGGCTAATGCTGTAGCTAAATCTATGGCTGCAGGCCCCAAGAGGTGGGGAAGTAGGCTTTCTGGTGGCTTCTTGTGAGGCCATCAGGGCTAAGGGGAAGGCTGCTGTGCTCTGGAATCGATGTACACTGAGTATGATCTGACATTGTATCACATGCATGAATTAGAATTAGGTTTCAGGGCTGTGCAGCTGTGTGTTGGTGCACCATGACTGAGTGTTAATTGGTAGATTAGAATGAAGGCTAGGCTTTCACTTCAGACTGTTAGTGGGGACCTCAGAAGTTGATTAATTTAGGGTATTTTCCCCTGAACATCTGCTGGATTTGGGCTAAGATAGGCTCGAGCGGACAATTCAGTGTTTTATTTACTTATAGCCTTAGCTACCACAATTAGTTAGACTTTGTGTTACATTTTCAACAGAGGGAAAAGTCTCCTCTGCAAGCAGAGGGAAACAACTAAACATGTCAGACTGCTGTAGGAGCTATCAGTGGCAGGACAGATGGACTTTGTTTAAGGATAAGGGAGAAGAGTTTCCCTTAGCCTGACTGAAAGCCTACAGTGACTACAAGCAGGAATGAAAGCTGGTATAAAATGAGGCCAGTAAATTAGAGCTACGTCTGAGCTTGGTAGTAACACAGCATGTTGTGCAGTGATCATAAAAAAAATATTTTTCAAGCCCTGATTTCTACACCCTACCCCTTATCTATCTACCTATCTATCTATATCTATCTGTCTGTCTATCTGTCTATCTATCTATCTATCTATCTCATCCTCTAACAAATGAAGAAATGCAACCACCCCTAAAGCAATCAGTCATCTTAGTCAATACTGGTCCTCATCAGAGTGAGCAAGCTTTGAGGGCACAGCAATGGCACAGGCATTTCACTCACAGGAATCCTGCATTTTTTACATGACCCACTGTAATGTGCATGATGTCAGTGGCACCAAATCCAACCAAAGCCTGCATATTTTGCAGCACTCATTGCCATATTAGTTTTACAGCCCCAGATTTCCCAGGCTCTAACGCAAATCTAACTGTGAACCTGGTAGCAGCATCTCTAGTTCAATGGACTGGAAGTCACAGTCTGTTGGCACCAGCCCTCCTCAGAGAAATTCGAGTGGCAGAAAGAAGTCCTATTTTTTCAACAGCTGGTTTCCCATGCCTCACTGAACCATGTAGCTCGGTGAACTATGTTGTATATGATATGTACCTCAGGATGTGACCTCGAGCAACACGATCTAGTTTTGAAGACTAAGCTAACTTCAAAGTTGGCCCTGCTTTGATTGTAAGGTTGAAGCAGCTGGCCCCAGACAGCCTAGCAGCCTGAACTTTGTGAGCCTGCACATGAACTCAGCTGGCACAAGCCTCTCACCTGAGTTTTGTAATATCAGCCAAGAAATCAATTCATGCAGCCCTTTCTCTGCCTGACCATAATGCCAATGCTAGCCTCAGTAAGCGCTGTCTGGTCCAAACTGCAGTAGAATTAAGCCATGCTATTTTTCCTGCCTGACATTTGAATCTTGTGGGCTTCAGAAGATGCTCAGCGAATTTTTACATCCACACAAAGAATGAAAGAGAATCCCTCTATTGCTTTCATATCATAACCCTCATATTTTTTATACGGTTTTCTGAAATCCTCGCCTGTATGCTTCTGGCTGCATAGAGGTCCTTTGGCTGTCTCTGTTCAGCCTCTCCTCCTGGGCTCAGTCCATCCACCTGTATAGTTTTCCACTTCTCACAGAGGGTGAGGTGTTGATCACTCTCCTCTGCCCAGGCTTGCAAGTGATGTCTCCCTGTCCTCTGCCACTGCATGGGCCATGTTCCTCTGAGCTGCACTGCTGCTCTCTGCCTATTCTCCCTCACCCAAGGTACAGAAGCATATACTGCTGACTTTACCCTCGTGGCTATCCTTTTTTTGAAAAGATCAAAGCTTTATTTTTTTCCCAAAGTCATAATCTTCTTTTCTTGAGAATGAGAGTAAGGTAAACCTTCATGGCTTTCTAAAAAGAAATATCAATCATAGCATTAACAGGGAATTTGAAGAACCAGGTGAAAAACTTGGAAGTCAGAGTTCACCTCTAGTTTAATAATTAAGTGAGATTGGGATGTCTTTGATTTAATTTGTTCCCTTGGTGCTGCACCTTTTAGTGGAGGAAGAGTTTCCACCTGACAGGAGGGGAGTGTCCTTCTCTGGAGACATTCAAAACCCATCTGGACATGTTCCTGTGTGATCTACTCTAGGGGAACCTGTTCTGGCAGGAGGGTTGAACGAGATGATCTTTCGAGGTCCCGTCCAATCCCTAACATTCTGTGGTTCTGTGAAAACAAGCTTCTGTCTCTGCCAAAACTCAGCCTGGTGCAGAGCTGAGTCACTGCAGCCTTCTCAGCTCCAGGGGAAGGAGGTCTTGCCCAGTGTCCTTGCTGAGGACCCAGGGACACAGCAGGTGGGAAAGCCCAGGAAGGGTTCAGGACTCTCATGGCCCTATTGTGTCCCTGGGCATGGCCCACTGGAAAACAACACATGGAACATGGAGATCCCAAACACTTCTTGGTGACAGCAGTTCAGGTCCTTTGTCCTTTGCAACATCATCCCCCATTTACATCTGAGCTTACAAAATTTAAGTAGTCGAGGTGGATGGTCAGTGGCAGGTACCTAGCCCACTAGCCACCCATTCGAAGTTGCAGCTGTGGCTCAGGTTAATTTCCCTGCCAAGTCTTGACTGTAATTTAAATTTCCTGCACTACTTAAGCTGAGCAATCTGTACTGCAGATCTCTTGAGCATTAACAGAACAGTTACGAGAAGTTATAGGAAAAAAGGTTAAGCCCATAAAAATATGCAACTCATTTATAAAAATAACTCCATCAGGTTTTTCACAGACTATAAAGACAAAGGTGTTAATTTCTACAGCAGTAATAACCTTGGGACTGCCACTGATAGAAGTCACAGGAGCAGTCCCTCTTTGGGAATCAGCTGCCCCTGGCCACTGGTGACTTTTTTGAGCTCACCCCCTCTTATGAGGCTCAGAACATGACCTTTTCCCCCAGCATGACCACAGAGCCACAATTTCCCAGTGGAATTATCCCTCTTAGCAGGATTTCAAAGAAGCCATATTCTCCACCAGCTGGAGATGCTCTTTGCAGGGTCAGAGATAGACTCCGCATTTAATCTGACTATGTCAGTGCCACCTCTGGGAGATGCTTCAGGGTATGTCAGACACCCAAAACATCCTCAATGGGTTCTGTCAGGTGGGATGAGTCAGTCCAACCAGGGGAGCCAGAGCAGCTTGCTCAGATGCAGCCACTTGGCATTGCTGACATCCAGAGCATTGCAGGAAAAAATTCTTCGAGCCTCTCTTGGTGTGGACAATCAAGGCTGACAGTGTTACCAGGTGATCTAATTCAACATGGTTGAAATATTCATAGTCATTTATTTTAGGAGTTGCTTTGTTACTTTGCTTGGGCTGGAACTGGCAAAAAAAATGAAGAACATTAGCTACCCAGCAGATATATAAAACCAGTAGGGTATAAGGGAATATTTAAGCTCTATTAAAAACCCATATCTTTTGCTATTGCTGTAAAATACTATGAAAAATGTTTATGTAGTTCCTCAGGAGCTCAGAAATTATTTTAAAATAAATCAGCTTAAAATAAACCCAATAATTCCTTGTTATACGTGGTACCATATTCATCCTCATATAAGCAGCTTTTCTCACTAAGCATTAGCCTGTATTTGCCTATCAATTTTAGAAAGCCTAGTTTCTCTCTATCTAGCAGCCTTTAAAGCCTTTTCCTCTGCAACATTTGCTGGATAGTCAGGTAAATGCAAGGCAAGCATCCTCCTGGCTCGTTACTGCTGATTACCCGTCTCTGGCCTGTTTTTCTCCCCTGCTTGTTCTGCAGTCCTGGCCTTTTCTGGGAACTGCCATCATTCCTCATAACAGCACAGCACAGCAAAGCTGTGTAAAAATGTTTCCTTTTGGGGAGTGAAAGGATGCTGAGTGGGTATTGCTTGAGTGTTATGGGTTTGAGTCTGGTGAGGTTTCTTGGTAGCAGCAGGGAGGGTTGTGGGTGGTGGCTCCTTGCAAAACTTCCAGAGCCTCCCCCAGCCCCGGGTAAAAGCCAGACCTACCTCTGGCCAAGGCCATGCCAGTCAGCGCCTCTGCCGTCAGTGTATTTAAGAGGGGAAACATGTTGAGACAGCCTTTCTCTCTTTGTCTGTGTGTCCTGGTTTTTGTGTTGGGGAGTTTTTCTGTCTGAAGGAGAGGGAGGTGAGAGGAAAACAGAAGAACATGGACAGTGAGGAAGCAGGGGGAGAAAGACAGTAGAGCAGAACATTTCCCCAGAGCCCCACAGTGAATGAGATGGCAGGGAGGTGACTGCCTGTGAGCTGAGGGGATCAACCGCAACAAAATATCCAAGATGCAGTGGTACGTGGAGAATCCCATGCCAGCAGGGAGAGAGACTGTGCAGGAGCGGAGGATGTGCCTGATGCAACCCACAACCCCAAAGAAGATCCCATGCTGGTGGAAAACTCATGTGGAAGGAGAATCATAGAATCATAGAATGGCCTAGGCTGGAAGGGACCTTAGAGATCATTTTAATCCAGCCTCCCTGCCACCAGGGACGCCACCTGTTGACTAGATCAGGCAACACATGGGGACCGAACAGGAAGATTGCCTCCCATGTGATGGACACCACATGTGATGGTGGCAGGGGAAGACTGCGAGGAACCCATTTTCCCAAGAAGGAAGGACTGCCATGGACAATGAGTAATGGCCAGATGGACCACACCCCCCACCTCTTGCTCCCCCTTGCACTGATGGAGGGGAGGAGGCAGCCAGGAAGATGGGAGAGGCATGATGGGAGTGTATTTAAGATTGGGTTGTATTTTTTTATGTATTTCTCTCACTACCCTACTCTATTCTATTCGATAATTGGGGATGGTAAATGAAATTTATGTTTGCTCCCCAAGTCTATTCTGTCTTTTGCCCATGACTATAAGTGGTGAATGAACCTCCCTGTTCTAATTTCAGTCTCTGAGCCTTTTTGTTGATTTTTCTTGCTCTCCATTCCCCGTGAGGGAAAGGGTGAGCGAATGGCCACATGGTTCTTTGCTGCTGGCTCAGGAAGCCAGCTCAAACCACGACACTGAGGTACGTGGTGCTAGAAGCAACATGCAGCAGCCCTCTGATTGGCCTCAAATGTGCAGTCCAGGGTTTTTATTGTAAAGTATTGAAATTTACATCAAAATCTATATTACTATGAGCAGTGACAACTGCTGCAACAAAACCCAGCATCGGGAGTTTCTGGCCTATTTGATGTGTCAGTCACGCGCTGCGACTCTGCTACGCTCCAAGCTATTCATTTGGCTTTAATCTGATATATCTATGGCTGGTCCCATGTCTTATCCAGTCTTAGCCATCACAAACTACACTCTAGTAGAAATCCTATCTCAAACCAATAGCTTAATGAAAGGGAAAAGCACACTCTCCTCCCCAGCCTGCCCAGGGAGAAGGGGGCAGGTGCCCACCACCTGCAGCCCCACGGCTGCTGCCCTGGGGATGCAAGTGAGGTGTCATCAGGTGGGAACAAACTGTGGCTGATGCCAGCAGGAGCTTGAGCAGGTCCCAGGAAAGTAGTACCTCATTCAAACAACATTAATTTCATGTAAGATAGCTCACCATAGGCTGGCCATCCTCTTAGACATACTTTTTCTTCCTATTTGTGTTAAAAATGAGAGCAGACACAGGAGAGTGCTCCAAGCATGTACTGTGTGAATAGCAGTAGCAATAATAGTACTTATCCTTTATGTAGTGGCTTTTCATTTGTAGATTCTAAAGCACTCCCACAAAAGGACATTACTCTCATTCTTTGTGCTCTCCTGAAAGGAGAAGGGCTGTGGCCAAGCTCACCAGCACACCCCACCAACCTCCCATGGCTGCTAGCTCTCCCACTGGCCCACCACCACTTTTCCTGGTGTGCCTGGGCTGTGCTGGATTTCTTCTCATCATCTCCCTTCCCCCGGTGCCTGCTGGGACAGGGACCAGCGCTAGGCAGATGGGAGCAGTCATGGTAGGACAGGCTACCAGGAGACCTGGTGCTGGGTGAAGCAGGGAAAGGGCTCTCTCAGGTAAGGGCAGCTTCTCAGCTAAATCAGCCTAGAACCGTCATAGAATCCTAGAATGGTTTGGGATGGAAGGGACCTTAATCTAATTCCAACCCTGCCGTGGGCAGGAACACCTACTACATCAAGCTGCTCAAAGCCCCCTCTAACCTGGCCTTGAGCGCTTCCAGGGAGGGGGCTTCCGCAACTTCTCTGGGCAACCTGTTCCAGTGTCTCACCACCCTCACAGTATAAAATTTCTACCTCATACCTAATCTACCCCCTTTC
Organism: Apaloderma vittatum; assembly: GCF_000703405.1. Taxonomy (NCBI): domain Eukaryota; kingdom Metazoa; phylum Chordata; class Aves; order Trogoniformes; family Trogonidae; genus Apaloderma; species Apaloderma vittatum. The sequence continues at coordinate 21,783 of NW_009715492.1, read as the reverse complement.
AGTTTGAAACATCACCAGTTGTCCTACCACTATACTCCCTGATTAAGAGTCTCTTCATTTCCTTCCTGTAGCCCCCTTTAATACTAGAAGGCTGCCATAAGGTCTCCCTGGATCTCCTAAAGATGGGTGGCCTGAAGAGCTGTTTCTCTGCCTCCTGCTGGTAAAAAAGAAAACAGTCAATTAGCACGGTGCAAAGCTTTTTTAACAAAGGCACATACATAAAAAAGACCTGTACATGAAGGAAAAAGAGTAACCCAGTCAGTCTTCTATGTGAGGAGCAGGGGATGCTCAGAGTCCTCCTCCATTAGTCCTTTCAACAACCACACACCAGCTGGGTGTGCTGGGAGCGGGGTGGTCATGCTGGGGTGAGTTTTGTACCTGCCTGCAGGTATTTCACAGGGACCTGGAATCTGCTGCAAGGTGAGATTCCTTAAAGGTGTTACGAGACAGCGAAAGGCTGGAGAGCCCAATTGTTCCTGAGGTATAAAAGCATTTTAAGCCCAGCTGTGGTACTGAATGAGCAAACAGCAGCAGGGAGCTCCTGGCAGGAGGATCTGGGCCTGTTCTTTACAGGGGAAAAATGCATCTTCTGCGCTTCCTCCTCGTGCGCCGCGAACGCTGTGCAACAGCAGGATTTCCATGGAGATGGAGGCATTGCTTATCGTTGAAGCAAGGATGTGAATTTAAAACAGAAATATGATTGATCTCAAAATGCTGCTCAGGGGGCAAGGCACTGTTATGCTAAAAAGTGTGTTTTCCAGCCCTCTGCCACAGCCATGGAAGGCTGCCACTGTTAACTCCTTAGATACCAAACCCAGTAGGCACCCTCAGAAGGAACAGCCTGCTATAGGTGAAAAACTGTTCAGATGTAGCAACGTACCAGTCTCCCTGATCCCTCAGCTCCAGCTTTTCTGTGATACAATCATTTCCATAGCACTGTGGCAGTAAGTGGTCCTCCTGGAAGGTCCTGGGAAATTTCAGTTCCCCCAGGGAATGATAAGACCATCAGATTTTGGAGTTGCGGAAGAGTTTAACATGAGGAGTTAACAAAAAAAATGTGATTTGTTTTTCTTTTATATGCTAGCCTTCCATTACTGCCAGGAAATGCAAGGAAAACGTATTATTCATGCCAAATAAGTATCTAGTGCCAATGTTTTCTCATTTTACATCCCCCACCTGCAAGTCAACACTTAAACTGAATTTGAAACTAGAAGGAAGCAGAGAAAGACATAGGAAGGTGACTTTGGCAGGTGGTTTCAGCTACTTCTAGCTGTAGGATCTCCCTCCTCAGATGAAGTTCTTTTAATCTCTTTTAGGACTGAGCAACCTCAGAAAAAAAATTTAAAACGTTGGGTTTTGTACATCTGTACAAAAACAAACCCTTGCTGTATCAGTGCAGAGGTGCGGTCAGCCCTAACACAAACGTGCGAGGATCAGTTTCTGATTCAGCAAGGAGCTGACGTGGCTGTCACAAGAAATTCAGCGTGGTGGGAGGCGAGAAGGAGCCCCTGCTCCCTGCCCAGGGAAGATGGGCTCTCTACTTCCCTAAAGGATGACTGGGGAAAGAATCCTCTGATGCCAGCATCCTCCAGCCCCATAACCCTGCCTGCCGCCCAGGACAGGCTGCTCAAGCTTGAGGGGTCCTCACCAAGGTGCTGGCACTACCATGGACAGGTTACTGCCAGCACCAGAGTCTTTGATTTTCTTGCAAAGAGCTGAGGACCTTGTGAATGTCATTATGAAATTCCTTCTTCTATTTAGGACTAGAGGTTGTGGAAATAGAAAGGAGAATTAGCAACATACACCGGCATGAATAATTTCTGTATATAATGAGTAAAGGAACTCTATCTCAGAGATTTTTGGGGCTCACTGTTCTCTGGTCCTCTCAGAGCAGCATATCTGAAGCTCTACCAGCCTTTCCTGACCTTCAGATCACAGCAGCTTTCCCAAGCCACTGCCTCCTGCTCCCCAGGATTCCCTGGGGGCTGCACGGGTCTGTCGCCATTTCACTTGTCTGGTTGCAGATGGAAGATGTCACACTGAAAATCGTATGGTGGCAGGACAAATACTTGTTTCTCACTAGTCTTCAGATTCTGCCCAAAGTGAAGCATTTTATGTATTTTTGATTAAATGAATGGCTCACCAGGGGTAACCATCTTTAAAATTCCATATACATAGTATTTATCATTGAAACACAGAGCTGGCTTGTCCAGAACACAAATTTTCCAGCGTTAAATAATGGAATTTTAAACCTTAATGATGTTAGAAACAAAAAAAGTTTAAGCTGGCAACAAACTTTGAGACAGGAACCACAGGCCTGAAATTCACTGTAAAGCTATTGCTTGGCTGCGGGGATTTTTTCTCTCTACCCAGAGCATCTGGAAAACACAGAATGAAGATTTCTTATCATCATTATGAATAAACATGATGTGTGGAAGAGAGAACAGAAAAGCGCCGGGACTGCTGTTTGGCACGAGACTTCTGGGAAGGATCAGTCCAGACAAGGGGGTTGTGTCAGCGAGAAGCACGAGGCTACAGGGGCTTCCCTGTTCGTGGTGTCCAGCCTTTGCTATTGCAGCAGTCAGGCAGCACGACTTTCATAAACTGACCTAGGTTCACCTTAAAGTTATTTAGATAAATATATTTCCTCAGTGAGGACATTGTTCCCAGATCTTACTCTTCTAATAGGCTGGGATCCTTCTGGTAATTTCCGGCCTGTGTTTATTCAAGACCAGTTTATATCCCGTACCTAAGCTTTCCTCCAGATCAAATCTCTCCGAGGACCATTTCCTCAATATTGTATTTACAGTGAGCATATCCTCTCTCAGTCCGTGTTTCACCAGGCTAAACACTGACCCTTTACTGCCTTCCAGAATGGCAGCTTCTCCTTTTCACAGACAGTTGCAACTGGGCTTTGCAGGCATCTCTTCTGGACACTGGTGGCCGCACCTACACATATGCAGTCCATAGAATGGGTTTGGATTTGAAAGTCATCTAGAAGCTCAATGCTGCCAATGAAAAAGTAGGCTTCTTGGCTTGAGGGACTTCGATGCTTAAGGTAGAGGGTGATTTACCATCTCATTCTCTTTGGTAAAAAATAGCTGAATACCCTGGCAACATTTTCAAATGCAGCCAAGGAAATGTTTAAATAGGATGGCCATTTTTGTGAGCGTGGGACAGCGCAGGCTGAAAGCACAAGTCCTGTCACACAGTGCCCTACCACTGTCCGCAGCTGTGGGCTCTTCCATTTCACGCCTCACAGGCTGCTAAGTCAACCCTCATGCCAAGTTTAGGTGCATCCTTATTTCTATCTTAGTGAAGACTTGGATGTGACAAAAGGATTTAACATAAACCAAGTTTCAGAGCAAGCGACAGGGGGATTAAAATCCAAGCAGAGCATAAACATACAAGGTTAGCATCATCAAGATGAAATTACTTACTCCTTATTGTTCTTTACGGACTGCATATTGACCATGAAACTGAACTGTTTTCTGTAGCATGTTCAATTGACTTTTTGACTTTAGGAAACTTCCTTAAATCAAATTGGAAATGTTTTGAGATTTCTCAGGAGGATAAATGAGAAATAAATGGCAAAGCAGCATTTCACTGAAGTGTCTAGTCACCAGTCATCATTAGATCTGACAGACAGAACAAGATGTTTAGAAAACTTATTGAATACGGTCTGTTATCTAGCTATGTACCAAGGCTTTTATCTGATATATCTCTGGCTTTTAAAAATATAAAAAGAACTCTGTTGTATTTCCAACAAAAATATCTGTTTATCCTAAGGACTTTGTTGTCGACAGTATGTTGTTTCTGAGCACTACACAATTTATTTTATGGCAACATCGTTCTCTCTGTTTTAATATTGCTGTGAAAAATTAGGAACATTGCAGTTTGTCTGGTGAAGGGCAGACAAAAATCTGCTCTTATTTATGCTTGAATAAATCTAAAACAACTGTTGACTTTAGTTGCTCATCGAGATATCCACGGCTGTACCAGGAAAGAAATTCACCCACAGAATGCTCATTTTTTTCCATCACAGCTGTACCCTGCATGGCTGAGCCCGGGGTCCTGATGGATAACGTACAAAGCCTTTGAAAAACTCATTGTCCTCTTGTCTGGATCTTCAGCCTTGCTCTGACCCTAGCTCCAGCCTTTCTTTGCTATGTCACAGAGACTCAGAAACTTCAGAAACCTTTTCCCTGGGCAGTGACTTACAGGCCATGACCAACGCAACTGAGCTTCTTCTGGATAAATTATATTGAGCTCTTGGCAATCTCTAAGCTTTTCCAGACTTCAAAACATTCCTGCAGTACTTTTCTGAATCCTTTCCAATTTATCAGCACACTTTAAACCGGGGATCCAAGAAATGGTCAGTTTGTTCCAGTAATGCTCTTGCTAATGCCTCAGAGAGTGATAATTTCTCTTCCTGCCTCTCATCAGTATTTTCTTCCCATGCAGCCAAGGATTGCTTTAGCACTTTAGTCACTGGGAGCCCATCAGCAGTCAGCTATCCTCCGTGAAACCATTTCTTGGCCGTTGCTTGATGGAATACAGCCCCAAGTCCTATCACCCGTACCTGCATAAAAATATTCCAGCTACACAGTTCTGTCTCCAACAGTTCAGCCTGACGTTAAAAGGGGCAGTATCCAAGGAAGCCCAGACTCCGTGCAATCGCACAGCTCTGAAGGGCTGCCCTTTGTCTCCTGCCCCCATTCTTTTTGCAGCCAGGCCCACTGGGGTGTATTTCCACCCCGGCTGATGAGAACAGGACAATGAGCAGGCACTTTGTGAAATCCCAGTGAGCAGGCTCTGCTGGGAGATATGGATACGTTTCTCAGATATAATTACTTTCTAAATCCATCCATTAGCAGATTTCTGAGCCTTTTCATAGGGGTTGTATTGCCTTGTGTACAGCAATGGCTACTTTTTTGTAACAGAATGTCATACGTTATTAAATGAAGTGCCTTACAGCGTCGAGTTCGGCGGTGCTGTTACTTTTATCAGTCAAACAGCACCTCAAAGAAAAAGCAGTATCAAGTTCAACAGAAATACCACTCTGCATTCATTTGCTTATGCATACAAAAAAGCAATCAATCTACAAGACCTAAGCAAACAGGAAAATATATTCAGTTATTTGAATTTTCAAAGAAAAATTTTTAGTTCATCCACTTTGCAATATTCCTGAAAACAGAAAGGTTTTTTACTCCTTCCTGATATTCAGCAACTCCCATGACATCTGAGACAGCTAATTTCACTCTCAAGCCGTTTAAAGCAGATGGATTGTAGTCATGCACAAAACTCTCTAATGAATAAGTAAAACTACAGTTACTTATTATATAATAGCCATTTGTAAAGAACTGATCATGGAAGCAGTTGAAGTTTTTCAGTTTCTCTCTGCTTTGCTTTATTTAATTGCCTTTGTCTGCCTCGGTTTTGTTGTGCATTTACTGCCATCCAGTGCTTCTGTGAGATATGACTCCAGCGGCCGCTATGAAGAGCTAACCCAAAGCAGGAATATTTGGCTCTTACCGAATTCGCTGACCTCATCTATGGAAGAAGAGCTACAGGTATTTTACAGCAATAAGCCAGCGCATCTTTCCGCTGTAGGAGTGTTTTGAAATGATGCGATATCTGACTGTGCTGACAGCTTCATAACGATGGGACTCCGGTTTTCAAACCCTGCTCTGTCTGCCCAGCATTGGAGGGGGCTGATTTGAGCTGCTGTTTTGCAGGTGTCGATGAGACGCAGTGTCATGATGAGTACTTCAAATAATGGTTTGCTTAGTTTTAAGATGTCAATCATTTGGTTGTTTTTTGTTTGGGGGTTTTTGTTCGTTTTTATAAATCCCCTGCACATGATTTTCTTTGGCACTTTGTAGCCTGCAAGTATTCAGCAAGTGTGTTACTTCTGCTTCCATGAAAGATAAAGATTTTTACTTGAAAAGTATCCATCTTACAGGGAGGATTTCTCTTTTTTTTTCATGTTTTCTTTTTGGATAAAAATACACACTTCATAATATCTGCACAAATTTACACAAGGTCTAAAAAAGATGAAGCATTAAAAATTTTTATTTTAAAAAATCTATATTTTTCATACTTTCATGAAAGATAACATGGGATTCATAAGGAACAGTTCATGTAGAGGAAAAATATGGTACTTGCACAATATACTCATAAGTCTGAATGTCTTAATTCTGTGAGGAATAAACTACCTGGGGCTTCAGAAAGACCAAAACTGTTACTGCAGATCTCATGAGGAGGTAGGGAGAAGGCGGTGCAGGTAAAATGAGAAGTTCAGGGCTGTGAGCTGGGGAGTCAGACTCAACCTTGGTCCTCGCCAAGTCCTTCAGACCACATTTTTGAAGCTCTGTACATATTCCTTAGTTTGGGTGGGTGTGATCTTTATGTACAGCTTTATGGATCCAGCTATCTTCTTTGTACTTAAAAAGTTTGCGAGCTGTCAGCTACCAGCTACCAGCAATAATATAATACATTGTGGTGAAAGTGTACTTAAGGAGAAATGGATATTTGACTATTTAACCTCATGCCTGTTTTGCCATTGTACAGTGATTTAAAGAAGCCAGAACTTGTGGTATACAGCACTTTACTACTTTTTTTTTTTTAGTGTGTGGGAGGTCAAACATTGGAACAGGCTGTTCTGAGAGGTTGTAAGACCTCCATACTTGGAGTTATTCAAAGCCTAGGTGGGAATGGTCCTGAGTAACCTACTGTGACCGAGCCCACTCTGAGCAAGCAAGGGACTGGACAGTCTTCAGGGGTGTCTCCAGCTTCAGCAATTTGTGGTTGCGAGGTACAATATATGGTTTTGTCCTGAAACAAAATATTATTTAGATGTAGGAAAATACTGTACACCAACCCTAGTCATAATCATAGCCAAAGAGTTTAATCATATTCATGAGCCAACCACTTCTTACTTTCTATTAAGGTAATGAACCTCTAATGACAGAGCAACTCATAATAGCATTCATAAATATCACATAATTTAACTTCCAATATACTAAAATGTTCAACAGCATGCTTAAGTATCAGAATAACCCTACTGTGATCGATAGATTTAGGCTAAGCACATGTTAGATGAACACATAAACTTTAGCTCTTTTAACACATCCACTGTTCTGGTATCTGTATTCCTGCCCACTGTGATGGTTAACAAAGGGCAAAATGAAGGTTACATAGATACTAGAAGTTGGTATGTGTCCAGGTGAAATAGACATGAACAGGAAAACCTGACCCAGAAAACACTTTCTGCTGCAACCAGAAAAATTTGAGCACCTACAGTCCAACTACTCCACTCCAAGTAAGTCTGTCCTCTGACTGGAAATATAGGGTATTTTTACTTCTACAGCTGCATTTAACCAGGAAGGCTGGCATATGTGAAGCCTCTCAACTATCCTGATCCAGTTTTCCGGATCGCAGCAGTCACAGGGCTCTGTGAGCACCAAAGCCTTCATATCCCCTTACCATGCCTCCACCCTCTATGTACACCTGCCACAGCCTTCCCTTTCTTGAGTAGAAGAAGAAAAGCCTCCACAGCTCTCACTTGTGTGACAGGACAAGGGGTGGTGGTTTTAAACTAACAGAGGATAGATGGAGACAAGATATCAGGAAGAAGTTCTTTACTATGAGGATGGTAAAACACTGGAACAGGTTGCCCAGAGAGGAGGTAGAAGCTGCATCCCTGAAACACTCAAGGTCAGGTTGGACAGGGCTCCGAGTGACTTGATACAGTTAAAGGTGTCCCTGCTCACTGCAGGGGGTTTGAACTAGATGGCCTTTAAGGGTCACTTCCAACCCAAACTATTCTATGATTCAGTAGCTCTACGATGTGAATAGTCACGTCACTGTGCACACCTGAGCAGCACTGCCATCCTGCTGCTCAATGGTCTCTGTTTAGATCTTGTGCCATGGTACCAGGAGGCTACAAGGAACTGCTGAATGCAGTATTTCAATATTTGATTTTGTGCTGTGATGTTTTATTTTACTTTAAATTCACGTTGATTAAAAATCTTTGCCTTAATCTCTTGGCTTAGAGAATTTCAACTGAAACTTTTAAAAAACTCTTTTCCCCTTTATTGTTGTTAAGAGTGGTGATTCAAAGAGGTTTAATCTGATTCACTTTGGTTTTCAATTGATTCCAAATCCAGATCATTTTATGTCCTTCAAATGCCTCAAACAGTGATGACAGGGAAATGCAGGTCCATTCTTATAATAAAAAAACCACTGCCCTGAACACTTCCACCCTCATTTAAATCAAAACACCAAAAGCCCAAATACCGCAGGCAGGACTTTGCTGAGAACTTTAATAGGAGACCTGAAACCTGGGGATCAAACTGTAGTGTTTTAATCCTCAGCAGAAAACAAAGCAACTTATTACTGGATTATTTATTTAAATTGCCCATCTTTACAACTTAAAAATGTTACAGCCTCAGAAGAGAAATAGCATGAAGTCTGCAATTTGCTGGGATAGGAGGGAAGTTGTTTGTTGGTCTCACTTTTTTTAAGCAAAAGGTAGAGTCTGATCCTATGGCTGGATGCACTGCTAGCTTTCCCACCCATGTGGGCTCATGTATGTCTAAATGATGCTCCTAAATCTAGCCTGGCCCTAGATTGTCCTGAAAGAAAGTACCAAGATCTGAATGAACTTTGATAGTGCTCTGCTCACAGCTCTAAATGGAAAAGTGACTATTTAAGGCTATTTAAAAATACTTAAAAGAATACATAACACACTGAATGCTGAAATCACAGCTGTGTATAAAACTGGTCTTTTCTGGTCAGCGACATCTTTACATGACTGTTTGATATGTCATTTCTTCCAGATTTCATCTAACCTGCTTCCAGATTCCTGCACTATCGGTGTGCCTCAGCTCCCTATTTCACCACGGCCTAGTCTGGTTTTCATACCGTTCGGTTTCCTCTCCTACAGTCTCTCAAGAAGTCTTGACCTTATACATCTGCTAACATAAAGCATTTACAGGCAACAAGGCTATCCCCTCAATGTCCCTTCCGGTACTGAATCACAGTGGGTTTCTTCAAGAGTTCCTTCTCACGTTACTTAGATTTTAAATTCTTTTGGGTTCATGCTTTTCCTATATTTTTAGTTTCTGTATCTGAATTGAGCATTGGCAGGTAAATATACAGTGGAAGCTCTGTAACCTTGGCAGCCCTGGGTATTAAAACAAGTGAAGGAAAGGAAAATAAACCTTGCTTAGATTTTAGGCGTGAAGAATGTTTGCTTGCTTCCTGTGTGATTGTTCCCAGAAATCTCTTTAGACATTTCATGGTGCCTGGTTAGACATAAATCCCACCAAACCTAAAAATATTAATTGGGTCCTGTCTAATGCGAGAGCAACCTGGGTGTCAAGACAGTTCCTGAGGGTAACATAGCAGAGACATATTCATCACACAGGAATGTGGCAGTTTGCATGATTCTTATTTTTCAAGTGGAAAATTTAGTGCCATTACCAAACAAGCTTATAAAGCTCATCAGGAGCTTTCTGTCAAAAGGATTTTTTGATTCAGCATGACTGTGGGTAAATGTTGGGAGACATAGTTCCACCAAAGAAACAGTCCTCAAGCCCTCAGCCCTTCATATATTCTCAGGAGCCTGACAAGGTAAATGAGAGGAAGCAAATTAGGTTGCTGCCTAATTGGCATTCCTTCCTGAGGATTTTTGGCCACAAGGCAGAAAAGCCTGAAGACTAATGCTACAGGGGAAAATGGGAGCAAAGAGGATATAAACTCATACACCCAGGGACTGCACCTTCACGGACAGGTATGTGCTATAGATGGCAGCTTAAAGCAAAAACATCTAGATGTTTTCATATTAGATGGTGTTTTTTAAACAATTTCTTCATACTTTTTTTGTGTATGCTCACGTGAATATTCCAGCCTGCATCAGGACAAAACAAGAAATGTTGAAGAACTCATTTTTCCCCTGGGATGAAAAACCTAATTTCTACTTGGCTGTAGAAAATAAACAATCCACAGTAGCTTAGAGGCTTAATTAAAAGCAGACTACACCTGTGGTAAGAACTGGCAAATATCGACATTTTAATGGCTTCTGTGAGCATTCGGAGAAACAAAAAATCCTACTTGACTTTGCAGTGTAAGGATAAAAGAAATTCTGAAGAGCAGCCAGGCTTTGGGACTCCAGCCTTTGCTGATGGTACCTTTGGAGATAAACAAGACTAACAGCAAGAACTTAAGTGATGCACAGGATAGAAAATATTACCTTAATGAGATGTATTTTATAGAGCTGTCTGGTTTTACTACCAGGCCATGATGAAGACGTAATGAAAAACAGAAACAGAAGTGCTTTTGAGATGGTGGAAACCAAATTTATTGTCAGTGTGGTGGAATGGTGAAGGGATCTGACCTGGTTTCCCAGGACTCGCTGTGTGGCCAGGAAGCCGCTATGGAGCAGTGCAGCTGGCAGCCCTGTGGGAAGTGTGGCAACGCTCAGCAGAGGTTACACTGGCAGGATTTTAAAGAGATTACACCAAAACCTACTGTGTTTTGTTTTATATTAAAGGATTGTTTTCTGTGAACCTCCTAAGAAAGAGCCCCACCCACTTGCTTTAAGGGCTGGTTCATAAGTAAATACAAAGCCATCGTTGCAGAGATGAATAGGATTCAGCTGTCCTTAATACCCGTTCCAATAAGGAGAAGAATTAATAGCCTTGAACAGGGGAGCAGATGAACAGAAAACAGTTCCTATCAAACTCTCATCCTTGCTATTGCTCTAAATCACACTCGAAGACTCAGCCCATTTGTGTGAATGGTTTCTACATGGCCTATTTGTTTAAAAGTCCTGTTTTGCTGTGCTGAATCTCCCTGCGAGAAAGAGAGCCACATTTCACATTAACAGCAGGGCTGCAGCTAGCGGACCCCCTGGAAGCACAGAGCTCATCACTGCTGAGCTCACCGGCTGGCAATGAAGTTCATTCCACCTTGATTCATTACTGGGGAGAAGATGCAATAGCAAATTCTTTCAGTCTTGCTGACTTGTTCATCTGTTAGTCAAATAAACAGAGGGGGAAGATGGTTAATTTGGTAACAGGAAGGCTTTCCTCATCAAAACATCACAGGCAATATATGTTCAGTGGGTTTTTGTTTGTTCTCTTGATTATTCCTTGCCTGTAACAAAGAGAATTCATCTTCTGGTTTGTTGAAATGAAGAAAAAAAAATATAGTCATTTGTACTGAAGTCATAGGGGGGAAACCTAAGATGTTTGCAAAGAAAGATTATAATGGAAAATAAAACACATACAATTTATAACCAACTTTAATCCTTTTTCTTCTTTCTTTGAGACAAGCTCATTACAGAAGGAGAACTGAATTTCTGCAGTAGCTGCCTTCGCTCACAGGCCTCTGATGAGCAATCAGCACTGTGCACTGAAGCATGAACTTTATATGTGTACAGAAATTCACAGTTCAACAAATTCCCCAGATCAACCTGGAGATGGAATAACAACAGAATTAGATGTGTTATTACAGATAGTGACCCAACACCTTCATTCTTCATCTTTCATTTACCATTCCCTTTGTCTGCATCAAAATGACAAGCTGAGTCTGTCTTTGCTTGGTCATTTCTGTGACGAAGGGTTGGATGAAATTTCTGCAGGTCAAAAATATTATTGCTTTCTTTTTTAATTTTGATTTTTTTGTCTTATGTTGCTATTCACATACAAGCTAGGTATGGGTGGAAGAAATAAAGGAAAATTTCATGTTGTACAGGGTTTGAACTTAAAAAAAAGTTCTTGCATCCCAGTTTTTTCACAAAGGAAAACACATACGAGATCCTGCATTCCTTTCACTTTTCCAAGAGGAATCAACGGGTGATTTTATCTTTGCTAGTGAAAGCAGCAACAATTTCAGACTGCAACAGGTGCAATAATTTTACTATCTCTTGTTGTCTACAAGGCAAATCCAAATACCCCTGCTCCCGTCAAGCCTGCCACCGTGTCCCTCGTCATCACGCTCTCTGAACGGCAGATCCAGCTCCTCCGGCTGCACGAGCCACAGCCCTGGATATCTCCGTGATATCAAGAGGAACTGAAACACTGATGTCTCTGGGTCAACCCAGCACCTGCAGCCAGCGCAGAAGACAACGTACTGGTTTCTGTCAGGGCTGTTGGCAGTCTGCTGGGGTAAGGCAGATACTGGTATTAAATCACAAGGATGTATTAGGTCCAGCATTTTTAAGCGTATCTTGTCTTCCCTTCTTCAAACTAGTCTGCAAGGCTTGCAAAGGCATTAATTTCTTTCTGAGATACTGGGGGAAAGGACACCAGTGTTCTTAGGGTTGTGTAAAGAGAGCCTGAACTCGCAAGAGCCTTTAAGGCAGATACTGGTATTAAATCACAAGGATGTATTAGGTCCAGCATTTTTAAGCGTATCTTGTCTTCCCTTCTTCAAACTAGTCTGCAAGGCTTGCAAAGGCATTAATTTCTTTCTGAGATACTGGGGGAAAGGACACCAGGTTGTGTAAAGAGAGCCTGAACTCGTAAGAGCCTTTTTGACAAGATCCGTTCGTTTAATATACAGCAAAGTATATTATACATGTATATATATTCTGAGGCAAAGTAAGGAAAGGGTGGCAGTCCCAATTTTGGATTTACTAAAAGCACTTCAAGCATCTCTCCTACAGAAGATGGCCCCAGGAGCAAAAATTGCATTGCTGGCCCATGATGACACCGGAAGTGTTTTCAGAAAAATGCTGTCCAACTTTGAGCTTTACAGACCCTGTTTTCTGGAGTGGAACATCCCATTAGGCATTACATGCTGCCAGCACTACGTGTTCATGAACAACTAACATGTTTACCCACAGGTAAAGGGAGGAAGATCAGGAAAAAAACCATAAAATCAATACCTAGCTTTTTCTTCCTTTTCCACATCATTTGTTACAGCTGGAACCAGCAGCAGACAGGTGCTGGGACAAAAGCATTTCCAGTTGTGATTCCTGCTATGAAAGGGCTGATGTAGAAGCTGTGAGCAGCAGCCTCCTGCCTCTGAAATTAGAGTTTCCTCACTTGTTGGGTGACACAACATATAAAAAGATTCCCTTTTTCAGAAGTAAGAAAGAACCTGGCCTTAAATCACAGTCGATATTTCCATATTTCTGTTAAAACTTTTCTTAACAGGCAAATGAGAGGGGCTTTTAGATATCAGGTACCTCATAAAAATAGTGACAGTATCTTTAATAACCCTTGTCTGTCATATCTGGGACTTCAGAATCATCTCGCCTCATGCAAGTCTTAAGCAAAAGTAATATCAGTGACACCAGTAGCGCAGAGTCTGACACTTCACCTTTTTTTTTGTTGTTGACTTACCTCTTCCCCTTCTCCCCCTATCTCTGCAGTTGGTCAATATATCCTTGATGTGCAAATTTGCAATGGACCTAGTTTGTAGTTGCACCTATCCCTGGGGCAGATCTGTTTTTATGTCCAACTTGCTACTGGCCATGGGGTGGTGGCTGTCACCTGCCTGTACCAGCCACATCTCACTGATACAGCATCCAGTATCATCTGCTCCCATACAAGGTCCCTCAGCAGGGTGGGAGCATCCTTCCAAATGCTGGAGGGCCTCACAACTGCTGCTGACATCAATATCCAAAACTGCCTTCTTGCAACGATTCTTACAGATAAGAATTACATTTCCTTTATTCACCAAAGAGATAAATACATTATCATATTTTGAAACAGTCCCTGAAAGACTAAAAGAGATGCAGGAATGTCTGGAAGCACCAGCCTCTTCCATTGGTGCTGCCCAAAGGTTCCTCTCCTGCTTCTGCCGCAGCCACCTGACCAGTGGATCATCCTCCATGCCCTCCTCCACAGCCACAGGCTCTGTGGAGCTCCCCAGGCACTTTTCACACCAGCATTAATGATGTCTTTCATTCATTTAAAGTCTGCTAGTAAAGGTGTGCTGAGAGTTGTCCTGTGGTGAGTGCTAGGGTTTTCTCCCTGTCCCCCTTTCAAGTCCTGCAACTGAAGTCTCCTTCAGCTCCCCTTCAGGTCCTCCAGTTAGCTTCCTAATTCAAATCTACCAGCCCACAACACCACCTCAGCCCCGCAGCTATTCAGTCGAAATGCCGAGGGTGGTGGCACATGAATCATAGAATCATAGAATGGCCTAGGCTGGAAGGGACCTTAGAGATCATTTTAATCCAGCCTCCCTGTCGCCAGGGACGCCACCTCTTGACTAGATCAGGCAACACATGGGAATCGAACCTGCGACCTTGGCGTTGTTAGCACCACGCTCAACTGACTGAGCTAACTGGCTCCCTTACATCACTGAGCTTTATGGATGTGAGGACTTGAGGATCCAAATGTTTGGGAACCAGGTTAACATCTTTAGAGGTTTCCCTTCCCTGGTACTGCCGTGGTGGGGCCAGATTCCTCGCAGATCACAGCAGTGATGGAAGATGTCCCTGAAGGTATTTTAATTAGTTCAAGTTGGCTTATTCGACCATCAGGGATCACAAAGGTCCCATAATTTTGTTGCCACAGAGCTCGGATAGAAGCCTGCATTAGGTCTGTTTGCCATTAGACCATTAGACATCCATAAACATTGAAAACAAATCAGGCTACTATTCACCAGACTTTGGCCATTTCCTAATCTCGCAAAACACACAGAAATAATAATGCTAATGATATTGTTATAAATCCAGTGTTCTTGCTTGTCATTACCATTTTAAAGTGGTTTAAATGGACTAGTAATCACCATAGCAACAAAGCAGCAGTGAGAAGGACTATCGGGAGAATTTGGTGTCTTAAAAGGGAATGGGGTTTTTTACATCTTTTTAATGAAACCTGGGATGCTTCTGATTTTGAATGTCATAAGAGACCAGAGGGAAGGAGGAAGAAAACATGAACATTCTTGTAAAAGCACTGAATATCCCCAAATCTACACTTCTTCTTTATCTGTGTTTAAGGGGTGTTAATAGAGAAGCAAGCAGGAATTAGTACATCAGAAAAGATCTTAGTATGCTTTGTGGTAAATAATGCATTCCGGTGGCAAAAAGACAGTGTTGCACCTGGGAAAGAAAATAACTGAGGTCTGGAAGAAGACCACAGTGTCTTGTTCTACCTCAGGCTTCAGGGTTTATTTTACAATGACTTTTCCTGCTTCTGCCTCTTCTTTCCCTTGGTAAGCACTCAAATTACCCTTCAAATTACTTATAATGGTGTATATGGCAGTCTAACATCGATTTTTCAGTTGTTCCTTAGCCAGTGGCAACCACAGATAATTATATTCGAGAGGAGACACAAAAAATTTTTAAAAAGTGTCTACTACGGTCTAGCTTAAAAAGTTTCTGTCTACGAAAAATAAAGACATTGAAACAGTTACCATTGCCTGCTGTCCCTCTTTCTGGAAGGCTTGATAGGTCTCAGGAAGAAGCAAATTGGGTCAAAGAGATATAAGAAAACTTCTTTAAATCTTCCCTCACTCCTTTGTTTTCTTCATTGTTGTTGGTTTGAGTTTTTTGTTGTTGGTTTAGTGGGGTTTTTTAAATATTGAATATCTGCACATATGCCTGACAAACTCTCTCAATAAAAGGTCCTCCTTGAAAACCGAGACAGCTGCAGTTGCGGTTGGAGTGCTGGCATGTTAGGGGGCTGGTTAGCTCAGTCAGTTGAGCATGATGTTAACAAGGTCAAGGTCGTGAGTTCGATTTCCGTTCGGTCCCCATGTGTTGCCTGATCTAGTCAAGAGGTGGCGTCCCTGGCGACAGGGAGGTCGGATTAAAATGATCTCTAAGTTCCCTTCCAGCCTAGGCCATTCTATGATTCTATGTTCTTCTGCCACAAGTCCTTCACCAGCACATGGTAGCAGGGCCAGAGGCTCTGGGTCCCGGGCTAAGCAGCAGGGGGGAAGCCAGAGGCCAGGTTCTCATTGCCTAGATCCTAGATCCATTATCTTGCCAAGCCACTGACTACGGCAGGCTCTGGGCTTCCCAACAAGAAAGATAGAGCTTCCTCTCCAAAATGCCTGATGGCAGGTGTTCTGTTTATGCACTAAATAGGCAAAACAGACAGCAGGTACAGGCAAAACACCTGCATGTCTTAGAGGACAGGGATTTGCATTGCACACTCCCTTCTGATCCTATAAAAAGGCAGTGGTGAGTATTTTCAGCTCTGGAGAGGCTGTCCCTTGGAGTAGTGCAGTGCCATGGAGCACGGAGACTGTGCTCTGACAGCCAAGGCACAAGGTAGGCACACACTTTCTGGGGTTTGAAGCCCAGGAGTGAGCATTAGGCAGAAGGCTATCCCCAGTGAGGCTGGCCAGCCCTGGAATGCTCAGGTTACCAATTAGACACAACAGACATTCCATCCTCAAAGGCAAAGACCTTTTCCCAGTTATTTTCAGTCTGTTCACCTTGCTGGAACCCGAGGAAGCCACACACATCCTACCAGAGCGTAGAGGGTTAGGACTGGGCTGGCCACTAACACAGACAGACGGTCTCTAACCCCCTCTTCCCCTCCAAAATGGGAAGGAAAAGGGAACGAAACAGAGAGACTTACGGGTTAGAGAAGAAAAAAAAAACTGGAACAGCTTTAATGAAACAATAATGGAAAATAATAGTGGAATGATAAAAGTAAAGAACTATATACAACTATAGATAATAGCCCGATATCAAACCTGACTCCCTCCCCCGATAGCAATCACCACTGGTGCTGCAGAGCATTGGGGAAACCCCAGGCTCAGTGGCGGTGGGAGCTGGATACATGGAGCTGGATTCGGGAACTCAGGATCCAGATCAAAAGCAGGAGGTCAGATGGAGTCCTCTCTGGACACTGGCCATTGCAGAAAAGGGGCAAAGAAGGGGCAAAACTCTCATGATCGCTCAATTTATACTAAATATGATGTATATGGGATGGAATACTCTCGTTGGTCACCTGTCCTGTCTATTACCCCTCGGAGGTGCAACCTTTTACTTCCTTGTGACCCCTTTTACTACCCGGCACCCCCAGCGTGGCACACAAGAGCCAGCAGTGGCCTTGGTCACTATAGGAATAAGTGTAAGCAAGAGCCTTTCTGCACACCAGTCCAGGTAGTTACTGTAAACATCAGGTGTTATCACTGCTGGTAGCACACACTGTCTGCAAAAACATGCTGCTAAATCAGAAAGTGCAGCCTTTTAGAAGAGACTAAACTGGAAAGCAAAAATCACTAAATAGGACTGGGTTTTTAGCTAAACCCAGGCCATAGAGATAAGGCCTCTCCCATCCCTCCCCTCCCTGCCTACAGCTGCCAGACTTCTGCATTGGGCAGCGTGAGAAATTATATTACTTCAGCCTTTAGCCTCCACCTTGGTACAAAAGCATTTCAGCATTACAGAGCATCTCAACTAACTGCATTGCCTCTCCTCTTGGAACGTGTAAACATAGTTTTCTTTTTATAAGGGGCTTGGGTGCATATCAGAAACTTGTATTCAGATGCCACTGTAATCACTAGGTATGGAGACCTTTTCCAAGCCCTGCACGCTGTTCGGTAGCCAGATGCTATTTTCACCTCACTGCTGATGAGCGTGTAGAAACTGCTGACAAGCCGTTCTAAAGCAGTGCACTTCCTCTGAAATTCTTTCCTTTCATTATTAGATACCAGTAGATGGACTCAGCTTCAGGTTATCCTCAACCTTGAGGAAGATGTGGGTCATCTTTAACTGTGAGCTGAAGGCAGTGGGACCCACCAGGTGAGAGCTCACAGCAAAATGTATTGGTTAAAAAGCCCACTCCAGAGGTCCCAGAAATGCTCTGGGTGATGGAGACTTCCATCGAGCACAGCACAGCAGTCCTTATGCCACCCAGGAGTGAGTGGCTCTTACCCATCCCTTGCATGGGATGGGTATTTCCTAGAATCATAGAATTGTCAGGGTTGGAAGAGGCCTTACAGATCATCTAGTTCCAACCCCCTGCCATGGGCAGGGACATCCCCCACTGGATCAGGCTGCCCAGAGCCCCATCCAGCCTGGCCTTAAAAACCTCCAGGGATGGGGCTTCCTCCATCTCTCTGGGCAACCTGTGCCAGGGTCTCACCACCCTCATGGGGAAGAACTTCTTCCTAATGTCCAATCTGAACCGATCCATCTCTAGCTTTAATCCATTCCCCTTAGTCCTATCACTACCCAACATCCTAAAAAGCCCTTCACGAGCTTTCTTTAGGCCCCGTTGAGATACTGGAAGGCCACAATAAGGTCTCCTCAGAGCCTTCTTTTCTGCAGACTCACATCTCAACAGGCTCCTGCACGTTACCCAACGTGGCAGCCGACAGTCAGGGACTGGTGACAAAGGTTCTTGCTGCTCATTAAAAACATAAAATTAGATAGATTACAATGTGGCCCTTCCTAAAGAGGGCAGCAAACCCAACACCTGGTAAATTCACTTCAAATTTGTCCCCTGCAAGGGCTTCCCTTTAAATTGATTAAAACTCTTACTCATCACTTGTACTTCAGCAACAAATTAAGTGAGGGGAAGGGTTTTTAGGTCACCTCTGCCACATCAATAGCAAAAGCAAATGGAGACCAAGGTCCCCTGGGCCCAGGCTGGCCTAGCACAGCACAGATTCCTGTCTTTGCTGGCACTGCTTCTGTCTTCAGACATAGCTCTGAAATGGAGAGGTCTGGTAGTTCCTGCCCTTCAGGAACAGTGTAGAGCCAGACAGAAACAGTTACCCTGATAAAAGAGGATAAACAGTGCAGGACAGGCAGTGGTGCCCCTCTCTCCTCAACATGGCTGCTCCCCAGACCTTGGCACGAGGCACAGTGCAAGCAGCACAGCCCTTCCCACACAGAGCTGGCTGATTAAAAACATAACAGACATGATGAAAAGTGGAACAACAGAGTGGAAACAAGTGTAACGGCCTAAAAAAGAACTCTCCTTTGCTAAGAGAAAGGTTCAGGTTTTGACTGAAACCTTTCTGGCCACAGCCACAGGAGAGAAGAGGTCCTACCTCTTCCACCTCTGCCCACTCACCAGTGGCTTTGGGACAGCTCTGGCCCAACATGCCCATTGCCAGAGGAACAAAGCTCAAGCATTCCTGTCAAGCTCAAGTTTGAGGAGGTGACAACTCTCTCAGCCAGGAGGAGAACAAAGCAGTGGCTTGTATCTAGCCAGGGATTGCAGAGGGACATCAGCTCGCTCTGACCGCTCGCTGTGCTGGTTGGACGTGAGCTGTTCTGTCCCCAGACAACTCCATGGGAGCCTGAAGCGTGGCACAGGCACTTCCAACTGGTTGCTAAAGCCAGGAAAACAGCACAAGCTGGGCTCAGAGGAATGACCAAGCTTGCAGACACAGTGTGGGTCCTCTGAGGTGAAAAGCTTCAGCAGCTCTGTCCCTTTGGACAACTGCAGGGGTGGGTGCCCACCACAGGAGCTTTAAAACACCTACATGTGGGATTTAATCCCTCTTGGAGATCCAGCTTTACCAGAAATCAGAAACCCAACTGAGTTTGTCATCACCGTGGCACTCCCTGACACTGCGTGTGGCTTCTCCTGCCAGGCGCTCAGGTCTTCTCTCATCAGCTGATCAGTTTCTGAGTAATCTGATGCAATTGCTGAAATGACACTGCTGAAAGCAGGGGAAAAGTGTCTCTTATCAGGGCTTTCTTGACAGCAATATTAAAAAAAAAATATAATTGCTGAAAACAAGAACTAAGACTTAGAATTAACTAAAACCTGGCACCTATATTTTGATTTTATGTTCTCCAACAAAAAAAAATCTTACCAGCAAGGTAGATTACAATACAGTGTTATAAAGTATCTTGGCCATAGAATAGCATAAATAGCTTACGAAGGACCTAGTGTGATGTGTTTTCACAGGTTGCTCACAGGTCAGCCCCCCAGAACTGCCACGGGAACCTCTGAGCACCAGCAGTGCCGCAGGCAGTGCCGAGGGACGAGCCACAGATTTAACCCAAAAGCGATTAACAAGCTAAAGCAGGCAGGAGTCCTCACAGCCTTGCCCTGTCACAGATTCCAGGCAATGACAGAGAAGTTTCCCAATGACAGGAGCACCCGGGTGGTGCCATCACCTCCCGAGACACATGGTGGCCCTTGGTCCCTGCGGGAGCGTGGGGCAGCTGGAGGCAGCTTTGGGAACTGAAATGGGGAGAGCTGCAGGAACCCAATGGCTGGGCACAGGGCTCCTGGAAGAAGAAGGGCTACCTTCATAGGAGTGCATCTGCCATGCACTGAAAGGTAAGTTTTTGGCCTGTTTGTTAATGCACGCAGCTACATGTGGGTTAAAAACCCAAACAACCTAACTGATCAATCCTTTTTTAATTTCACTTTAACAACATCTAAGATACTTACTTGTAATTTTTAGGAGAATGCACTGCTCCGCAGATGACAAGTCTTCTGCTCCTTCCATAGGAGTGCCCTTGGCTTCCAAGAGGGACCAGCCTGAATCGGCTGCCCAGGGAAGTTGTGGGTGCCTCATCCCTGCAAATGTTCAAGACCAGGCTGGATAAGCCTTTGAGCAACCTGGTCTAGTGGGAGGTGTCCCTGCCCACGGGAGGGGGGGTTGGAAGTAGGTGATGTTTAAGGTCCCTTCCAAATCAAGCTGTTCTATGAATTCCCCATACCCTCAGTGCTGCCAGCAGAGTCACAGCCCCTGAGACAACATGCTCCAACAGAAAGGCAACAACATGCCCTGGTCATGCTTCTCGGTTCCCCTAGAACCAACCTTACTCTGACCGTAACGGCAAAAAACCCTGGATGAGCAACTACCACCCCCTCATGACCTTCTTTCTATCAGCTCTGGTTGAAGATTTGTGAGAAAGGGAAGAAGGGGAGTCGTAAGGGTCATTGCACCATGAGAGACAATGTGAAGCTCCATCTGTGGGCAGGAAGATGGCTTTCTGAGATGTCACCCCTGGCAGGGGTGCACTGGGATTAATGAGGATACCCAGTGTATCTTTGGAAGCATTCTTAGAGCACGTCCACTAACCAAAACCATTCACATTTCCTGCAGGCATCCAAAACATACAGTATTGCATTTGATCATTTCCACCCCAACCTTATTTGTGAAGAGCTTCTTTTATTTCCAAATGCTTCTCAGACACCGTCTCTGCAAATTTACAGACTTGCATGATATTTTTAGAGATCATTTGGTTTAGAAACAGCTCATGTGAGTCTTCCTTATTCCTATTGTGTGGCTGGTTAACATTTGCCAGTGGCTAATGGCATTTCCAGTCAGAGGAGACAATTTTTCAAAAGCAAAAATAACACTGAATATAGTTGTTTGATCTGCAGACTTTATACTAAGAGCACTCCTTCACAAATACTTATCTGACCTAATAAAATTAGGGAGAGGATTTTCAAAAGTTCTTATTGACTTAGCTGTGAGAGGTTAATACCTCACCCCTGTGCTCAAGAGGAGCGTGGAGATGCCTGAGCAAACATTGGCTTAGGCTCAGTCCTTCCCAAATACCACTTTGCAGCAGCCACCTACTCCTACACTTATTCCTCTACAAACATGTTTTGTTTGATGTAGGATTGCACCGTTAAGAAAACTGTCTTTGTCAAGAAGCGACTTGGAAGGACAGTGGCACTGAGTGCATCCTCAGCAAGTTTGCCAACGACACTAAGCTATGTGGGGCAGCTGACACGCTGGAGGGTAGGGATGGGACATTGACAGAGGGACCTTGACAGGCTGGAGAGGTGGGCCCAGGCCAACCTCATGAAGTTCAACAAGACCAACTGCAAGGTCCTCCACCTGGATTGGGGCAATCTCAAGCACCGGTATAGGCTG
>NW_009715491.1:11245-14805 GCF_000703405.1 Apaloderma vittatum | reverse complement strand
TTTACCTGCACATCCCGCCCCCCAAGCTCTCGCCGGCTCTCCTCTCCTGGAGGTCCTCTGGAAGCTACTTCACCTACAAGGACCAGAACATCTTCTACAGAGGTGACAGGGCCGCGCTAAGCCCCGGGGACACCACCCCTTAGTGGCCCTGGGGTGGCCCTAGGGCTTTTTTTTAAACATAATGGCTTTAGGCGGAGCCACTGAGTGGATCCAGGTGCAGGGTGGCTGTTTGCTGTCAAAACATTTTAACTGGGTGAAGGCGTGAAGGTTGGTTCTTGTGCAGCATCAGCAGGACCTTGGAGTAGTCGGGGAAGGATCCTGACGGGTCATGGCAAGGAGAAGATACTGAAAAACATTTTTGCCAGAGTGGTTGTCACCCGTCATAGCAACTCAGGGGCAGCTGCAGTTAAATTGTGCTAAATAAAACTCTGGTTTGAATCAAGTAGCCGGTGCTGGTAGCCACAGTGGGTTTCCAAAGCCGCACTGGCACTGGGAAGCGAAAACTCACACTTAGTTTTGGGGGAGAGGTAACACCGCACTGCTGGTCGGACTCTGAGCAGAGTGGACGGCAATGTCCGTCTTGCAGGCGAGGAAATTGGGGGTGAGAAAAGCTGATCCTGAGGCACCTGATTCCTTCCTCAGATTCAGTCGGTGCCGTGGGCAGCTCCGATATCGTTGTCCTCCTGCACGGCTTCCCGACCTCCAGCTACGACTGGTGCAAGGTGAGAGGAGCAAATCCATGAGGGGTTGGATGCTGTCAGCAAATCTCACAGTTTCTCCTCGTGTTTAGATGGAACTTCCTTTGACCTTGATGGAGCTTCCTGTGACTTGATGATCTCAGAGCTCTTTTCCAGCGTCTATAATTCTGTGATTCTCCCTCCCAGACAGACACGGGGCGGTGGGTCAGCAGGGGGTGGGAGATGCTCTAGAGGAGTTTCTTCTGGGGATGCCACAGTGCTCCACGATATCAAACCTCCTGCAGTTTTCTTGGACTCTGGGAGAGTGGAGGGGAGTGTGGCCACAGCATCGCCACAAGCTTTTCCTCTCTCCGCTCCCATCAGTCATTTTTTAAATGCATTTCTCTTCTATCCAGATCTGGGAAGGGTTGACCCAGCGGTTTCACCGGGTGATTGCTCTGGATTTTGTAGGATTTGGCTTCAGCGACAAGCCTGTAAGTAGCCTGGGAAGAGGATTTTCGTGGTTGCTTTTGGTCCAGAGGTCATTCTGCTGTGCCAGCATCCCCCCAAAAAATGGCATTTGCAGTTCAATTTCTTCTCCCACTTATACCTGGAGAAGCAATAAGACATTATAATAGCAGAAGGGGTGGGGAAGGTGCATGGTGGAGATCAGCTGTGTCACCATCTTGCTTTGCCTTGGGTTTGACGTGATTCCAAAGTGCACTTTGATCCCTTTGGGGCACGAGCAGTGGTCTCTTGGGCTTGTGGATGTGGCCACTGGCCCAGGACATCCCGACTGCTCTATCAGGGGTCACAAACTGCTGATCTTCACCCATTTTTCCTCCATTCCTGGAAGTTTTCAAGGTCAGGCTGGACAAGGCTTTGAGCAGCCTGATCTAGTTAAAGATGTCCCTGCCCAAGGCAGGGCGATGGAACGAGAAGATCTTTAAGGTCCCTTCCAACCCAAACCATTCCATGATTCTATGATTTGGGTGTTTATTCTGGAGTTTCTGGGCTCATGGTGGGTCAGGCTCTCACTGCAGTTCCTCTCCCGCTTTGCTTCGCAGAGGCCCCACCGCTACTCCATCTTCGAGCAAGCCAGCATCGTTGAGGGGCTGGTGCGTCACCTCGGCCTCCACCACCAGAGGATTAATCTCCTGTCCCACGATTATGGGGATACGGTTGCACAGGAGCTGCTGCACAGGTCCCTGATGCAACCACTGATGCTCTTGCTGCACTTTGTTGTCCCCATCAAGATGATTTCCAGCAGATAAGTGGGAGGATGTAGTGCAGAACCCCCTTATCTCTGTACCTACAGCTGTAATGAAGGCTGGAAGGTCTCAGGCCATATCCATGGTGGGCAGAGCTGAGGCTCCCATCCATCAGTTCCTGGCTGGTAGGATGTTTAACTTCTCTCCTGAGCTCCTTCTTTTTGAACTGGGAACAACAGGAGAGCAGAGATGGTCTGACACTGTTAATCTGACCTGCTGGTCTGTCACGTTTTAGAGCCCGGAGAAGGTTTAGTTGTGTTTCACCACCTTCTCTTCTGTCCCCAGGTATGAGCACAATAAAACTGGAAGCATCTTGATCAACAGCCTCTGTTTATCCAACGGAGGTAAAGTTTCCTGGTGTGGTGGGATGAGTGGGCTGGGAGGGATGGGACCCAAACCCCAAGCAAATTGCAATTAAGGTGCTGTAATTAACCGGGAGCGCCAGTCCTTGCGTTTGCATTTCGCAGCACCGTGAAGAAAGGGAGAGGCTGGGAGATGCGGAGCAAAACACAGCGTTGCAGCTCTGTTCTTTGCCATCCTTGCAGGGATTTTCCCCGAAACGCACTATCCCCGCTTCATCCAGAAGGTGAGCTGCTCCCCGCCTCTGATCGTAGTGAATTGCCCCTCAAGCAGAAGTCCCACTCTGTGAGTTTGGGGTTTTACCTGCCTCGGGTGCTTCCTGCTTTTCCTGCTTCTGTAACAGCACCCGAGCTGCTCATGGGCATCAGGGAGAAGCGGAGATGGTCAGGATGTGGCTCCCCGCACCTGAATGTCCCCAGTTCTTACCCCGTGAAGCGCTGCTGTCCCATCACCAAGAGCTTGTGTACATCTTGAGGGTCAGGGCTGGGCTGGGAAACTGCTGTGATACAGGGAGACGATGGGAAAAACCCTCTGGGGAGGCAGGATTTTCCCGTCCGTACGATACCAAGTAGCGCTGTCTCCTTTTTTTTTCTTCTGCCCAAGATCCTCAAGGATGGGGGTTTGCTCTCCCCCATCATCACGCGGCTGATGAACTTCTTCTTCTTCTCCAGAGGGTGAGCTGGGTCTCGTTGCTGCTGGGCACAAGTTCGTACTGGGGAGTGTGGGCCAAGTGGGGAGGGGGCCGAAACAGGAGTTAGTGTAGTGGGTACGTGGCAGGTGAGCAGATCCCCCTGCACTGTCCCAGGAGAGATTTGTCTCTGGATCTGAATGACCTTCATCTTCCGGGTCGTTCCCTCTCCAGGCTGGCAAATTGCTTCAGCCTAGTAATAAACCACGTGGCTTTTCACTGCATGCTGAAATCCTTCTCTCCTATGAATCCTGCACTTGCACATGTTACGGAGGCAACGGAAGTCCAAACCAGACTCTACATATGGTGCACAATCAGATATATATTCTTTTTTTTTTTTTCCAAAAGCCCTTCATGCTGGCTGCTAAGTCCAACACCGGGTGCATTTGGGGGAAAACTTGCGTGCTGCACTTGCAGCCACGTATTTCACAGTGGAAGCTGGAACCGCTCGGCTTTTTTTTGCCCTCAGGTAATTTTTGAGTCGTACACTAAGGCATCTACCATGCTGCTCTGAACTCTTTTTTTTTGTTGTTTTCCCAGGCTGGGAGCAGTGTTTGGTCCCTA
>NW_009715491.1:9839-11212 GCF_000703405.1 Apaloderma vittatum | reverse complement strand
GGCTGTGCGCACCAACGACGGCAATCTCGTCGTCGACAGGTAACGCCGCCGTTAATTGCTGCACAAGCTTAACTTTACGTCTGCGGTTTGCAGGCAGAACCACACAGCGGCTCAGAGGTTCCCAAAGCTCAGCTGGGTCTCTGGACACCAGCTCCCCAGAGCCTCCAGCCGCTTCTCTTCGGGTCTGAGACTTACTGCACCCCAAAAAAGAGCTGGGGTGTGATGGAGGAGGAGGGATTCTTGCTGGGATGATGCAAGTCAGGGAAATGAAGTTTGGAGTCAGGAGGGTGTGAGCTTGCCCACGGTGAGAGAAGGGTGATGAAGGAGATGGACAGTGTGTGGTTTTCTTCTCTGGAAGTTAAGGCCTCGAATTTGCGGGGTTAACAACTGGATCTAAATGGGGATCCTGGGGCTGGTGGTTGTGAGTTCAGGATCCCTGGTTCAGTGGAGCCTGTGTGTGTTTTTCTCCTGCAGCGTGCAAGCTCCTTTCTCCTCCCACTGGAGAAAATCTCCAGACAAATCACAGAAAAGACCGAATGTAGCTCAGCCTCTCCGAAAGGCATTCGCTAATCGCCTCTTATAACGAGGGATACTCATCCAAGCCCAGCAGTAGAGACACCAGCTGGTGTCAAGTCACATCGTGGCAAATTTTTGCAACATCACCTTTGGAAGCAGCGCAACCGCCACGGGAAGCTCGATGCCAAAATATCCCCAGCCCCTTAAATGTCACGTGTCAGGGGATCACCATGTTTACTGAGCACAGCTTCCCAGCCTCCAAAGGTTTTTCATAACCCAACAGACTTCAACGTGACTGGGAGCAGAGAGCCCAAATTTGTTTCCATTCCAGCTGGGTACGATTCAAACCTTTTCCTCCCAGCTCCCCACGCTCCAGGCTGTTCTAAATGAACTTGACTTTGAACTGGATCCTGCACTTTGGACACGGAGCTGGCACGGGCGGAACCTGGAGTCAGTGTCGTAACCTCATTTGTGCTTCTGTTTGCTGTCAAAACACCTTGGACTGAGCTCGGGCACGGGGAGCAGGCTGATTTGGTGGCCCGAGGAGGCAGGCAGTGGGAGATCCAGATACCGCTTTGGTCTATCGCACGTGTAGGTTGTCCAGAGAGCAATTTCCAGGCTGTGCAGCACCCTGAGGCACTGTCCACTGCATAACGACAGGTTTCTCTTCAGTATTTTGCAGTACATAAACCAGAGAAAGAAGCACAGAGACCGCTGGGTTGGGGCTTTGACGTCTACCTCTGTCCCACGTGAGTAGGAATCCCTTTTCTTTGATTTACTGGTTGGGATGTTGGGAATCACCCCCCTCACCTGCAGGTACCAGAGCACGGTGCCGGCACTCAGCGCTGGAGCCTCTC
>NW_009715491.1:5350-9826 GCF_000703405.1 Apaloderma vittatum | reverse complement strand
GTGGCTCGAATCCCATTTGTGCCAGGGGATCATGAACTTCCCTGCTCCAGTTTAAGGCCCAGTTGCAGCAAAGAGCTGCGAGCTGCTTAAATTAAGAGGAAAAAGAGGTTGTTCCCTTGAGCAGAGGTAACTTTCCTGTAGAGGCTGGTTCATAGCTGCTACCCCAGGGACACCAAGTTGCTTTTCAAGCTCAAGAAAAGTTGCAACCACTCAAGGAAAAGTTTGGTGTTTGCAGGAGCAGAGTTGGAGGTTGAACTTGACCCCAGGGCAGAGAAGCAAGAGCCCTTTCAGCAGCTGCTTTGCTCAGTGCTCTGCTGAAAGCGGCCCAAACTTTGTGCGAGGCAGGACACTGTCTGCTTGGCTTAGTTGTGGGGTTTCCTCAGATGTAAAAGCTCGGTCTGCGCCTCTCTCTTGCAGTGCATCTCATCTATGGGCCCCTGGACCCCGTGAATCCACACCCAGAGTTTCTTCAGCTTTACAAGTAAGACAATAACACCACCAAGCGGGAGCACGGCACCGGGGTTTCCGGTGGAGGGAGCGTTGTCTCAGGCCTCTCCTTCAATTCCCTTTTTGTGGAGGCTGGTTTTAATTCCCACCTGTAACCACTTCCCCATTTTAAGCATCGGTCGTAATTCCCAGTCAAATCACTCATGCATTTTAAAACTACATCAGATGGAAATAACATTTATTGCCTGAGATAGTCTTCTCCTCCAAAGTAACCTGAAATAAATTCAACACTGGGAAGAGTGGTCAATTGTAGCTGCTACAGGTTTTTCTCTTTTTTTTTTTTTTTTTTGGCCCAAACCCATGTTATGGGCAGAATCCCAGCTGTGCAGGAGGGTCCCGTCCTCCTCAGTGGTAGCATCTGGCTGGCTCGCCCTGCCGTTCCTGTGCTTAAGTCTTGCTGCATTCTTCCACCAGGAAGGTGCTTCCCACGTCCACGGTGTCTGTGCTGGATGACCACATCAGCCACTACCCACAGCTGGAGGATCCAGCAGGCTTCCTGAACGCATATCTGAACTTCATCAACTCCTTCTAAGCTGCTGTGGCTCAGTTCTTGCTCTCTGTTTCCAAGTCAGGCTTTGGGGGCAGGAAGATCCTTTGATTTTTATCTCCAGATCCAACAACTTTGCACCAACACCTTCATCTGCCAGGCTGCTGCATTCATGCAGTTAATTCCTCTGAGCACCGGAAAAACATGAATGTGCAGAGAGGTGTGGGCAAAACCGTCGGCCTAAACAGAGTTATTACAGGATGCTGACAGCTCTTCCAGCCCTGCGCTCACCTCGCTTATTTAGGGCCAGGAGGGCTCAAGGGAGAAGAGGGGAGGCAGAGCACGTACGTCAATCCAAGAGTCCTCATGTGCC
The DNA here is from genome assembly GCF_000703405.1 of Apaloderma vittatum. Classification (NCBI taxonomy): domain Eukaryota; kingdom Metazoa; phylum Chordata; class Aves; order Trogoniformes; family Trogonidae; genus Apaloderma; species Apaloderma vittatum. Next base: position 8,459 of record NW_009715491.1, on the reverse strand, counting down.
TTCGCTGCTGGGCTGTGCTGTGGGTTGACAAGACCGGTAATGGCCAAGTTTTGATGCACATATTCCCAAGAGGGATGTTGGGTCTGGTTTTTGAGTTGTTGTGCAGGCAGCTTCAATTCTATCCCTCTGCTGAGCATTCTAACGCTTGGCCAGCCTGGCAGGACTGAAGGGTTTGCCTACACTAACTACAGGAGAGCTGGATTTGTAAATCCCTTAAAGTGTAGGCACTCTGCACCCATAAAGGGATATTTAAGCACTGTAATTAAGTCTTCAGTAATCTTTTTTTAATGGCCAGTTACCCAAAAGCAAGCTCTAAACTGCAGGTTTTTACCACAGTCCTCGTTCCTCCAATTTTCGGAGCCGCTCACTGACGCTACAACCCCGGGAGTAGCTCAGGAGCTTCAGTGAAGCTCCACCAGGGCAGGCTCGTACCTGTTTTCCCTAGAGCAAGCTGAATATGCAATACTGGCACGAGCGGAAGCCAAATGTTCTTCTGAGCAATTGCTCTCTAAGCCACAGGGATCTGGGAGAGGTGTTTAAAAGACCATTAAAATCGTTATTCCTTCCTTCCTCACCCTGACTTGCTAAGGTAAGAAGCACAAGCAGTCCACGAGCGCAGAACTTGGCTCGCAAGGAGGCCGCTGCAAGGTGCCTCCTTCCCGCTCTCTTCCTTATTTTTGATACAGGTTGTTTCACATCTTTGAGCCCAAGGAACGGCCACGCTGTTGTTTGGTATTTTCTGACATGAGGCTCAGAGAACTGAATATGCCTCGATAGGGTGAAGCTTAAATCTCTCTCTCTGTACATTGATTTTTTTTCTGTGTGGAACAGAGGAGACGATCATCAAGATATTGTAAATAGCAGGTTGGCAGACTCTGCAGTTTTTGTGTGGTTTTTAACTGCTTCTGTCCAAAATTTATTAGCGTCCCTTTAGGAATAAGGGGCTCCCGATGAGCAAACAGCCATTATGGGCTACTTTTTTCTGTACTGAAGCAGACAGAATTAGAACAAATTTCTATTTTATTAACAGCAATTCATACGAATTCCACCACTTGGACCAGTGTTTATTTTCTGTTAATAAAAATCAGTTTTGACAAAAGTCTGATTCTCTTTTCTTACCACCTGCATCTTTTATCATCCCCTCAAGTGGCCAGAGATGCAATAAGTTAGACGAGAACGTGTGAGTGACACCGAGGGAAGGGACACAGGGAAAGGCTCGGTACCAGGCAGCCACTATCGCCACTACTGGAACATCATACAAAATATTTACCAAAATGAGGAATAAAAACTACATGCAGAAGGACAGACAGGGTGCTCGATAGCCCGTAAATACCCAAAGGGTGTTTGCAAAAGTTTCCAGCCCGGTGTGCTGTAACGCTCAGCCTACGGAAGCCAGGATGACATCTACGGCCGTTTCTTCCTTGCTTCTCACCGTCACCTGCATGGTCACACCGTCTCCTAGCGCGAGCCTGGACCTCACCAGCACGTCGCAGCCGCCTCTGTATACACCTGGGGACAAGGCAACATTGGAGAGATTCTCCTAAGAGAGGCTCAGGGATCCAGCCCTAACGCAGGACCAACAACCTGGTGAGTACACAGCAGATTCCGTCAACAGCCAGTTGCGGAGAGGGGAGGAAATGACAAAAAAAAAGAGCACCGAGCCCCCAAAATCCCCGAAGTTCTTGAGGCTACGACTGAAGGTAAGAGATACCGTCCTAATTAATCACAGTCAGCAAGTGCCAGGTTGATTTAAATAGGTGGAAACCAGAAAGTGGGGAGCTGAAGCTCGCTTCCAGTTTGAGAAGGCAACACGTTCTGTAGTTACACCGCGAAGGCACAGTCTGCTGGCTCAGTGCCCTGGCCTTTAGGGGAGGAACAGTCCTCCTACGCTTTCACCAGAAGGCTTGGAAGCGGTGCCCCTGGAGGCAATTCAGCCCAGGGCGAGCCATTGCCAGCCCCACTTCAACACCGCTACGCAGACAGGCCTGGAGTTACCGGTTCTGCCTCCAAAATAAATTGAGATCCAACCCTTCTGTCACGTTCACTGCAGTTTTGTTTTAGTCACTGCAGCACAGTTTTGTAGAACACTTTGCTTCCAGGCATTGCACAGAACTGGAAGCCTGGACCAAAACGAGCAAAGAGGTTGTGGGTACTGCAGGCCACTGCAGGATGTGTCTTTAGTGACAGGAATTTGGAAACAAGACAGTCCTAGAAACCCCCCTTCTGAAATAACCCCACGCAAGAAATTGAATTAGGTGTCTGCTCTGGACGTTCTTATTTCAAAAGATTTGCTGCTGTTCCCATGGGTGGAATACCCCCATTCCAAGAGACGGAGAGCCTAGTGGGACAGCGGCTCCAAGTCAGCACCAGCTGCATCCAACTCGCTGGTTCGCTTCAGCTTTCTACAGAGTGAAAAACCTCCTGAAATAAAAGCAGAATCTCCTCACCCGTTTCCCTTCATTTAATAGGAATCTGTGGGGACACGGAAACATCACGTTCAATGGCACAAATACTTACCAGCTAAGTAGAGCGTGTGAGAATTTTTGTTCTCTGGCACTTTATCCGACCTCTCGCAGGGCTGCATGCCCAAGAACTTGATGATGTTATTGACAGCTTCTGCATTCAGAGGTTGAAGAAGAAAATTACCTCCAGGCTGGTGCTAAGCTTTCTGTGAGAACTAGCTTGCAATTAAAGAACATTCTCAAGCCCCTGTGTGCCTTAACCATTTCCTTTCCCTATTTTAGTTGAGGCCTCACCAACACACCTACCTTGCCACATCACAGAATTGTCAGGGTTGGAAGGGACCTTAGAGATCATCTCGTTCCAACCCCTGTGTGCCATGGGCAGGGACATCTCCCACTAGATCAGGCTGCCCAGAGCCCCATCCAGCCTGGCCTGAAAATCTTCCAGGGTCTCACCCCCCTCATGGGGAAGAACTTCTTCCCAACCTCCAATCTGAACCGACCCATCTCCAGCTTCAATCCATTCCCTCTAGTCCTGTCACTGCCCGACAGCCTAACAAGCCCCTGCCCAGCTTTCTTGTAGCCCCCTTGAGATCCTGGAAGCCACAATAAGGTCTCCTCGGCGCCTTCTTTTCTGCAGACTGAGC
>NW_009715491.1:0-5197 GCF_000703405.1 Apaloderma vittatum | reverse complement strand
TAATCCCCTCCTCGCCCTGCTGGCCACGCACCTCTTGCTGCAGCCCAGGACACGATTGGCTTTCGGGGCTGCAAGTGCCCCTGACGGCTCATGCTGAGCTTCTCGTCCACCAGCACCCCAAGTCCTTTTCTCCAGGGCTGCTCTCAAGCCAGTCCCTGCCCAGCCTGTGTCAGAAGGCACCAAATTCTCCTCCTACCCCGCTAAATAGATCCTCAGCATGGCAGATTTACCAAGATTACTACGTGGGTCACCAAAAAACAAGGAGAGATCATCTCACCATCAAGGGTTTTAATAGAACTGAGAGCAAAGGTTTCTTCTTTCTCAAAGTCATCTCCCACTTCTTCCCACGCGGCTGCAAAGTTTGGCTTTAAAACCTTCTGAATGTGATCGGACACAGTCACCTCCAAATCTTCCAACTGACAGAAGAGCAAGAGAGATATTCAGCTGCCAGTTACAGAAACGATCCTAATCTTAGGTTTTTTTTGAGACAGCGGCATTTTGCCAAGACAATTCTGGCATGCCTGCGTTTAATTTCAGGAGAAGCATATAATAATAGCATTTAAAAGCAGAAAGGAAAAAATGGTATTTATGGTGTTCACCTCTAAAGCTTAAAAAACAGACAAAACCATCTGTGAGACTAAAGGAGAACAGAAAAATGGGTCAATCACTTTGGTCAAAGCCCATCTGAGCCCTTTCTGGGCACCTGGCGAGAGAGGGACTCTCTCAGAATCCAGAAGGAGCCTTTACTTCCTCCAAGGCCAAAAGATGGGCACTTTCCTGAGATCCCACTTGAGTTTCCGAGATTGACGCCATGAACACAACAAATAGAAATGCAAGTGCTTGGGCTGGAAAGATTGGCCACAGTTCTGAAAACAGACAATGGAAGTTACTCCTTCCCTCCTGTCTGTCCCCACAAAACTATCTCCACAAGGCACTAAAGGTGAGCCAAGTTTTGGCAGAAAGTTTTGGGGAATTATGTGAAGTTACAAGCTACAGTATTTTGGAAACAGTGTTTCAGGCAGGCCTGTTGTTCTCTCTGCTGCTGGCTTCAGATCTGAAAGGAAACTGTCAACTCAATGGCCACGTGTACTTGGAATGAGTCACAACAAAACAAAACCGAGAAAGAAACCAAAACCAGTAACTGAACTTACCACATATTCATCATCATAGCCGTCTTCTTCTGGCACCCCCGTGTTTGGGTCACAGTCTCGAACTGTGAACTTCATTGTGCAACTGAAAGTACAAGCAACTAGGGAGGAGAGAAAAAGCCTGAATAGGTTGGTGCTGTCATTTCTTCTGCTTGAATTCTCGCTTCCCAAAAAAAGAGACCACAAAGAATGTACATCAGCTTTGCCCCAGAAGATATAGATGTGGCCCATGGTCAGAGCACTTAAAATTTCATATAAAATTTCTCTCCAGATTTTAGGATGAAGGCTGAGGGAGGATCCCAGAAGAGGAGTATGCCGGGGCCATAATGTAACAAGCACCGACTCGCTGCGTGTTGTGCTGAAATCCAGTCAGCGTTAGCTATACCAGCAAAAATTCTGCAAGGGTGTCTGACAAGGGGAATACGATTCAAAACCACAGTTCAGGGAATTAAGTTCTAATTAAAGTTAGTTCTAATTTTCCCTGATAATAAAGCATTCACTAAGAAATCCCCCCTCCACTGCTGAGCTGAGTCATGTTAAGCCAACTGCAAATTCAACAGTTTAAATGTGAATAATAAAAGAAAGGCAAGTTTTATGCCCCCCCCCAAATCTCATTCCTACATTTCATAGTTGTTTCTAATTCTCTAAAGAGAGGAAAAAATGTACTAGTCAAATATGTGGAGGCCCAAACTACTGGTTGTGGGGTTTTTTTTCCCCCTCTCTTTGCATTTTCCTGTTACCGATTCTGCTTTTGAACAGTACCAAACATCCCTGTTTACAAATGTTCTCCTTTCATTGATTCAAGGTAGAAAATTCACTTTCCTGTTACCTAAATGCTCTCTGGTCCTCTTTAACATCTCATTTTTATTAATCCAATACCAGTGATTTATTTTGAAAAAAAACCCAACAGGTTCTACGTAAAAACCAACGCGTGTGACACACAAGAAAGAAACTGTGCTAGAATCTCCGCATTCACTCAGCAAATCCCACACCCTGAACATTTTATGATGAGGTGTTCTCTGAAAACTTGATCTGAGGGATCTGCTGGGCAGAACTACTCCCTCCCAACAGGTACCTGCAGCGGGGTCATCCTGAGGAATCTGGACAAGGGTGTAACACATGCCCGGCTGGTTGTAAGCCAGGCTGGGCGCTGGGATGCAGCAGATGACATCGTAAGCATCCGACGGCTCCATCTGCACAGTGACTCTCTCTAAGAGCTGATCATTTAACGTGTTTGTGCAATCAAACTGCAAAAGAATAAATGGAAAAGGACTTGAGTGTAGAAGAAACATTTCCAAGCAAGATTTTTTTTTCCCCGTGTCAGCTACAACACTCCACAGCACACAGCGGACAGCCCACATCTTTATCAAGCCTGCTGTTCTCTCTAAACAGTTTTTCTCTCCAATTTTACTAGAATTCTTTCTTTAATCGACGGGCTCATAACCCCTGTCCTTTTTTGATCCTTGAGGCAAGCAGCACACACCCTCCTAAACTCTACCTCACAACTCCCTTAAGAGCAAAGCTATCCTCGAGGGTGCAGCAGAAACACCATTTATGCTGCACCCAGGCACCATCGAGGGGCAACTCTTATTGCACCCTGGCAAAACCATGTGACTTTTCTTACCTGGAACACCATGTGATTTGTGAACACGTGTTTGGTACAACGAACAAAATACTCAGTTTCCGCTTCTGTGAGCTGCACTGGTTCCGAAGACTTGAATAACGGGCCCAAGCTCTTAAACTCTGGAATGGCTGCGAGTTGTTCTGCACGGAAAGGGAAGGATGACAGATACTTAGCGAAAGGCTCATTCGTTGCTCCCAACTGTCCTGCGGCAAATCCTCCCAACACTTCAAACTCTGGAGACCCTTCTCTCATACCTTGAAATATATCCTGGCGAGAAGGAGCAACTTTCTCAGGCTTGCTGGTCACTAGGGCAATCTCTGCGAAGCAAAAAACAAAGACATTGTGCTGTCAGCTACACCACCGGGAGTTTTAAACGCAGTTATATCTCCACTAGAAGTTCCCTTCTGCTGCAAACCATTGGCACTCTGGCTCCTCAAACACACCAAGGTATCTTTTCTGCTAGGCCATGTTGGATTGTAAGGAAAGAATAAGAGAGATGTTTAACTAATGATGAAGAAACCATGATTTAGTCCAGAATAGTCAGGAAAAAAAAATTAAAAAGTTAGAAGAAGAAGAGGGAGGGGGAAAAAAAAAACAACAAACCACCAGATTTTTTTCTTAATAGGTTGTGCAATCCTCAAACACACCAAGGTATCTTTTCTGCTAGGCCATGTTGGATTGTAAGGAAAGAATAAGAGAGATGTTTAACTAATGATGAAGAAACCATGATTTAGTCCAGAATAGTCAGGAAAAAAAAATTAAAAAGTTAGAAGAAGAAGAGGGAGGAAAAAAAAAAACAAAAACACCACACCAGACTTTTTTCTTAATAAGTTGTGCAAGATCACAGAAGAAGAACAGTGAAGCGACCAAGCGCTTCTGCAATGTACTTTTTTCAAACCTCTGTGAACTAATAAAATCTGATTATGTACAAACTTCTCTCTCTGATACCAAGATTAGCAGAACAAATAACGGCTTTCAGGCCAACCCGTGTTTCTTTATCTGTGAAGATCAGGCAGGATTGCTTCTGCAAAGCCAGCAACACCGTAACCGAGCCACCTCCGGTGTCAGCCTGACCCTAGTAGAACGGCAGCTGCTTTACAGATGTCAAACATCACTGTGGCAACCTGAACACCTACAGCTTTACCTGCAGCCGGCTGAAATGAAACCCCAGCGTTACCTGCTTTCTGCTCAAAGATCGGTGCAGTAGCCAGCGGAACTGTTTTCATATCGAAAGGCTTGTCAGAAGGCTCCAGTGTGTATTGGTGCAGGGCTTTCTCCATCCCAGGAACAGAGACTGTCAAGCCTGCGAAAGCAGAAGCACAAGCAGGAAAAATTCCATTTTAACAGCAGGAACTGTCAGAGGGCTAAAGGCGTTACGATAAATGTTCACAAACAGCGTGAATTTTGAATTGCCCACTGCACCAAAAGCAGTAAAAGTCTGAAAAAATCCCTCTCACGTCTCTGTTATCTCCCTCTTGAGATGTAAACAAGGAAAATCACTTGAAGAGCTCTTCTCTGTAGCCTGTCCATTGGTTCAGGGTGCAGAGAAAAACCTCTTGTGAGGCTGGACTTGATGATCTCAGAAGTCTTCTCCAGCCTCAACAATTCTGTGTGATTCTGAGGAATCTGGAGTTTACAGCTAGATGGATACAGTTTGGAATTTGGCTACTAAAAAACTGGTAAAAACACTTTAATTTCTCACTAACACAAACACATAGGCTAAGTACTTCAAAATGGCGGAGAGAATTAAAACCAACCAAACAAAAACCCCCGCTGCTCTGAGGATGACACAGGATGTTGCATTCCAGAGGGTACTGCAGTCTCAACAGTTCACTTAAGTCCTTAAATGTGTTAAATACTCTGCTTGCATGAACTTCCAGCTACAGACCTGAAAACACTTTCATGCCCAACCCTGGCACCAAAACGTTTCATCTTCATTTTGTAACGAAGAAGACAGAGCAAGAGTTAAGAAAATTATCCCAAGTGAAGGAAGAGACAGTGATGGGAAAAACCCAACCCATATGCCTGCTCCATTTCCTAGACAATCCTTCCCATATTTCACCAAACCTTCCGCTGTCATCTAGCAAAAGTACTTCAGAGGAAAGCTCATGGGCAAGGAAAAAACACCCCCAAAAATCTCCAAACACACAGTTCTGCCCTTTCTAGTTATTCTGATCCATGTTACGTTCTAGAGAATTATTCCTACAGCAACGAAGCCCACCCGTGACACAGAACGTGAAACAACAGCTCGCGCTTCTCTCTGTCACCCACCGTTAAAAATGTAGGCAGCGTTCAGCGCTACCTGTCTCTGCTGCAGAACATTCAAGTAGAACGTGGCTCTGTCCCGAACTTCGTCATCGCTGTCCATCATGCACCTGGCTCGGGGGAACAAGAGTGTAATAGAAGACATATAGAATTTGTTCAT